>NC_039478.1:5552804-5829767 GCF_003590095.1 Trichoplusia ni | reverse complement strand
GTTGGTATAACAAGTTTTTGTGTACATTGCGGAGCGATTATCAAAGTTTATGTCCATAGCTGTTATAAAACCGCAATGGATATCGTTACTCGAGATAATATTGATACATTACGTATTTTATATTACACAGTCGTTTAGTTATACGAATTTTGCTTCACAAAAAGCTTCCCTTATTTAAAGTACGTCTCAACAAAACGCAGACTAACTTTCCACGAACAATCATGACCCAAGTTGGGAAGCAAACCTGTTAACACAAACATGTTCATCTAATTACGGACTTTGTTAATTATATGACTGCTTCAGACGTTTCGCTTGAAGCCAACTACAAGTTGCAGCAACCAACGTACATTGAACACTTATGTAATAATCTCTTTGGAACTCTATAGCTGTTAAATAGGACTTTATTGTTGTGTGTTAAGGTTTGAATTAGTTTGTTTGTGTGTACAGATTAGTGTGTAATGTTCATTTGTGTTGTGAACCCACCCGTAGCCGTTGAGCGTCGTCTAATGATGCGGATGCGTGGTAACTCAGTACCTGCAATAACAAATAACATGTTCACATTTAATGGACCAAGTGAAATTATGCGTATGTGGGAAATGACTGGCTAATTTGTATGTTACGTAAGTACCTCTGTACTCAACGATAATGAATTCGAAAACTGTCTTTTGTACAGTTTTATTTCGGCTCGAATAAAACAACAATAAATCGGGAAAGTGGTACTATATCACAGCCAGATCGAATCCAAGTTTTCCCAAATGCATCTTTAGGAATTTTGCTCAGGTACTTATAAGTATGGCTATAGCCATCAAAAAGTTAAAAAGCGCAAATCTCTTTTACACAAAATGGATATGATTTAACATAGTTTGCAATTGCAATTTGATATCACTCCTACTAAAGTAAATACTTCCATTGAGAAATGGCGAGAAAAAAGTCATCTCACTGATAACATGCTAAAATGACCTATTTAGAGCATAATTCAATCTTATTCCTTTACAATAAAATCGATATTAACTCACATCAAGCGTAACGCTCTGCTTGGCCATGGCTGTGATGGCCTTCTCGTACATATGCGTGTTGTGGATGCCCATGCCGCAGAATATCGCGAAAGCCTCACGAAGTTCTCATCGTTCTTCGTGAACAGCAACTCGTCGAATTTGTTGACTAACTGTAATATAATAAAGAGAAAACATTAGCTATTGTACATAGGTACATCGTTTATTAAAGCTTAAAAGCGAGTGCTAAAAAGTTTCGCAACCTTCACACCCTTTTAGATCTAGTTTGTAGATGTTTATTGTATATTCTTTAAGAGAGAAAGACTAGCAAATAATTGGCGATCATTATTTACCCTTTTAAATAGGCAGAGAAACAAATCGTTAATTTTCTGTCTATTTGGTAGGAATTTATGACTTTAGAAGCAATACTATTGTAACGTAAATGGAAAGAGCATTAGTTAATTCCGAAAATAGCATTCCTAACTTGGATATTATAGTAAACAGTACCTACATGCACTTGCAGACTAAATTTAAATATTATAAATTTTAACGACTAATTGATAAGGTGTATAAAACAGCTTTATTTCAAAGCCATTATGACACGGAGAGCAGTAACTCAAATCCGTATTAACCAAACTGCAAATTGCTAGCTAACAGTAGTAACAGTTGCAATAAAGACAATTAACCAACGGCAACTATAACGCAATTTCATTAAAATGAGAAATGTATGAGATTTGCTTAATTTTGGATACGATTAAGGTTGTATTAATTATTTTCAAAATTACATTGTGCGATGGAAAATTATTAGTTGACTCATAAACACATTTAAAAAGAGTGCTTGATTTGTTGAATTCATATTTCATTCATTTATAAAATACTCGTTCTTCCTTTCACCGTTAACAAGATCATTTGTTTGCAGGGCTGTCTGTCAAATTTTATCTGAAAATCGTTGTTTTTTATTTTTTATAATAGGTATATAAAATGTAATTTTGTTACATCAAATGTTTTTAATATTTGTGCACGAAATATGTGTACTGTGAATAATGTTATGTTCATGTACATATTTATAACGACTGTTGTTGTTATGATATATCTATAAATAAATTCTAAATAATTTTAGATTCTTGACTTTTTTAAACACACGCTAGGTAGAAAGCAAGTGCTGTTTATTCTTTGTAACATTTTCCAGTAACTCAATAGCCACTTATGACGTACTTTCGGTCGACCTAGAATCACGAAATTTGGCATAAAGCTAGCACTACGTCAGAACTCAAGACAAAGACGCAAAAATATGAATTCATAGTTTTGTAAGAGAACAGTACTAATTACACAACTCGCCGCATTTACAAACAAAAGTTAAGCAACGAAAACATCTGTTTATTAAACTTTCAGAAAGTGAACCAAAGTCTTGCCTTTATACATTTTTAATGTTTAAAACTGGGCTGAAAGTTAACGATACTCCAAGCTGATATAATTAGGTTTAAAAACAAACTTTCATTAAGAAATTGTTGTATTAACTGAATTAAGAAAACAACTCCAAGTTTGTAGACGACACACCAGAGTCGGAGCGACTTTTGAAGGACATATTTACTCTGGTGCGATATTTTTTTGCGAAATTAATTTTACTAAGTGGAATTATGAAGAACGATAAAGTTTATAAAGTGTGATTTTAACGTGTTAATTTACCTACTGCTTTCAGAAAAATACGTCGTCAGTTCTTCACAGGTTTTTTACATTATCTAAACTACGATTTAAAAAGTATTATCAACCTATAGGTCACTCATACCTACAACTAGATCCAGATAAACATTCACGTTGTATATGAAGTATTTTAAACTAGAGAAAACTTCAAACGAAACACAGAACTCTTCAGTTGAACATTTAAGTTAAATTAACTTGGTATTTAACTTGTCCGAGTAACAGCTTGAGATGCGGGCCGCTTTTTCGGTAATAAGTTGCGTAAGCGAAAACGACTGCAATTTACGAGTTATAACACTTTTCGACCAATATGCAAAATATATGACGCATTGCGGAAACGACATGTTAATGCCCAATAATTCAGGGGATAAAATATAATAAGTGCCTGGAAATATAATATAAGTAAATTGCTTCACAAGATTATTATTATTCAAAGCTGTGTTCCATATCTTTTTTATAACACCCCTGTCAAGTTACGCAGTTGACACATCTGAGTAATTTATTCGAAAAGACTATAGAGCCTCGTAAATCCAAAATCCGATGTATAAAACGTGTTTGCTCAACATTTTATAACAATTGTATGCAAGAACAATACACGGCAAAACGCATAGTAAGTTATCACTCGAAGCGTCTTTCCTTTTGTTTGTGATAAATTGGTCTTTTTAGAACTTTACTTAAGTAGGTATTGGTCTTGCAATAGTACGGAGTTAATTATCAAAATCCGCGTCGTTGTCGCCTAACCTTCTCTTACTCCGATCTGTATCCAGTTTCGGAGTGTCGCATCCAACCGCATTGCGCTACTGTTTTATAACAATTGTAACTTCACTCTATTTGAATTTTTCATTAATTCTACGTGACCACGTTGGCTAATAGCACGTTTTGCGCTTTAAATTTGTCAGTTTATAAAAACTTTTGGTTATTTTTTTGGATCCAATTACCATATTTCGGCACGTTTTAGATAACTTTTAAGTAATTGCCTACATATTTTAGCATTTTCTATACGATAATCTTTAATATGAGGAGAACAAGCATAAAATAAGAAAAGTTTCCGTTAAATTTGCCAGCTTACCTGAATGACTCCGATAATCCTTCCTTCAGAATTCTTGATGGCCATGCAAAGTATTGTGTTGTGTTTAAATCCGGTGCCTTCGTCGACCGACGGATCAAAACGGGGATCTAAATAGGCATCCGCGATGTTCACCGTCTGAAAATAAACACGAAATGTTACTTCTAACAACATGATGTTAACAGGCAAATAATGTTCCCGCAAACCTGCACTTAACCTTCTCGAGAATGAATACGCTCGCGACTGTCATGAGAATACACAGTCAACTTGTCTGGGAAACAGTTTTAATGAACAAGCGAGAATTAGAGGAACGGCACTCGGGAAAAACTTTCAAATTACTATAGCCGTTGAATTAAAAGTTTCTCGAAGGGGCTTCACGATGTATTCTCGAGACACGATTAGAATTAGAATAAAATTTTGTGTAAGATAATATTATTAGTACCTATATATATTCTGACACACGTCACTTACTACAGTAACAAATTACAACAAAATTTTCAAAACAACATTTTACTAAGGTCTACAAATGTTTGTAATAATATACCAAAACTATTCAAAATCGTAGATTCAACGTCTTATGTCACCCCCGTTTTACTGTACAGTCCTTAAGCTAATCGTCCCACATTCTGCCGACAGTGTTCACAGTTATTAAGCTGAGTCGGCCGGACAAACAACCTTAGTAAGAGTTCCCTAAGATAGTTAACTCAAGA
Organism: Trichoplusia ni; assembly: GCF_003590095.1. NCBI lineage: Eukaryota > Metazoa > Arthropoda > Insecta > Lepidoptera > Noctuidae > Trichoplusia > Trichoplusia ni. Next base: position 5,825,301 of record NC_039478.1, on the reverse strand, counting down.
GCTCACTGTCACATCTAGTGGAAGCCGGAATAAAGGCTCTAGACAACGTAGCGGGCACTAATAGTGGCCAGACACTACAGCCAATTTATTTAAGTACTTAATATAAACAAACTTGCATGTTTCATTCCTTTGTTATTCAAATAAAGTAGCGGAGTTGCATATTATTTATTAGGCATGCTACTGCAAAATGCAAAACTTTGATAATATTTTTTATCTGTTTCATTCTCTGTGTTTCTTTTTCGTGATAAAAGATTTTGTATTTACAATTTAAGCCCCTATTTTTGTAGATTTTATAGTCGGGCAGCGAAAATAAGATTTAGAAATTTAAATTATCAAGTATATGGGCAGTCTTTTATGATATACAGTATTCAAGATATCATTTATTGCAAATCCTTTTGCAAAGAATAAAATGATACAAAACGCAAGTAGGTATGTATTACCATGTAAAATTCAAACCAATAACAATTGGTGTAGCTAAAACATCAATTTTTAAACAAGGCTCGCAGCAAAACTTTGTATTAACCTTTCACATCAGTAATGTTGACTGCAGTACCTAATAAAACACGATGTCACGCGTGGCTTTAGTTAACCGAGCCCTCATTGCCTCATTACCGATAATTGAGTATTTAACAAAAAAGCCAATTTTGACCGTCAGAGCTAAAAATGTTAGATACATATTATTAATATCTTTTTAAATCAATAAATATACGTAGATAAAACTCATCGAAGATGGTGAAACGTAATTGGGGCTAATTGACACTTGTGGGTAAAGACTTACCGATAAATGACGTCAGATTTCAACAGTTAAGTGATGCGGGATTACAACTTATTGTATCCTCTTATTTTTTGTTTATGCGATTCAAGGAAAAATACTTAGCCAATATTTTTCTTGGAAATCTATACCTATACCTTAAAATGCCTTATTATTGGAAAATATCCTCATAGGTGTTAGTTTAGCGTTTATTTTTTCAGGCTAAACTACGGCCATTATTTTTCAGCAAAATCATCAAAATGTATAGAAATAGGTATAAGAGCTGAATCGTGTGACAAATAAGTGTGAGGGTCTCTGACTGCTGACTCAAGAGAACCTTATTACTGATAGCCTGACTTTGTTAGACCTAACTAAATATCGTAGATCTAATACTAACAATAGTGTAAACCGAGGTTAAAGAAGATGCTTATTCTGCATCGTTTTGTTAATAATGTTAATTTTGTGATTTGTATTTGGTATCCTTATTAATTCACTATTTGAGTATCATCGGTATTTGAGTAATTAAGGAGGAGTTCGTTCCTGAAAGTGATTTTATCCAAAAACATGACACTGGCATGGCAATTGTTTTTTTTTGGGAGATATGTTCATTACAGATGACAGAGTCTTACACAAAATGGGAGTTAAATGGAGTTTAACACTATTCCGTACAAATAAGCAGAAATTCATGATGTTTATATCTGATACACAGGCCTTCTATCACAATTTATGGAGATACAGCTTTGTGACAGACGGCCAGCCAACGAATCATCAGTGATAGAGCCTCAATTTCAGTCAATGGGTACGACCCCTAGATAATTCTTAGTAGTGGACCACTTAATAAAATAACTGAATTTCCATCTCACCTCGCCCGTAGTTGCGACATATCCCGTAATGCCGATGTTGATCGGGAATCTGCTCTCGTAAGGGGAAGTCCTCGGAGTTCCAAGGTCGGTATCGTCACCGGCTTCCAGGTCAAATACCCGGGAGAAACTGCCCTTCGACGCCTCGTGTACTAATAGTACCTGGAAATAAAAGGTATCGTTAGTTTAGGACAACGTTTCAAAATATATTACGTTCAGAGCTGGGCATGTCTCAAACGTTTCTTGATTAAATCGAAATTGTTTCTCTACTAATACTAGTTATTATTGCCCACGGATTTCCTAGCAATAATTTAAACTTGCCGTGGACAAATATTTTATACCTAGAATGTCGATTCACTAAAATACATTAACAAACATATTTGTGATATGAGCACAAAAAAAGTTACGAAAATATAATTGTTGAAAAATATAAATCATAAGAAAACATTAATTTGGCAAAGGGTGTCTTAATTTGTGCACTGATTTAATGAATTTAATAAAGGCTAATCGTCGTTTGCGGCTCACAGTCGCGCATTTCAATATGTTATGCAAATTAAATATGACAGATACACTCCTTTATTTAAATGGAAATTAGATTTACATAATCCTAAACTTTAATCTGAATCCAGAAAATTTGTAGTTTTATTTTTATTAATTTAAACTTCGTATTTTTCTACTGAAACCACACAAATTCCAAGCTAAACTAAGAAACGGAACTAAGGCCTTCGATTACCAAAAACAGCATCAAAATTATCGATATTCTCTAAGATTAAAACAGTCATACAAAACGAAAGAAAACAACTTCCTAGTCGCGATCCGTTCTTCCTAGTCCCGAGGGTATTGTACCAATATAACATTAAAGTGTCTGTCGACACAGACGCGAGCAGTACGCACGTGTGAAAATAGTCACACAAGTCACAACTGCAATAAGAAGTACAGAACACAACTCCGGGTCTCCGATCGTATCCGATAAAACCGGCCGCGTTATCTGTTATTACGACTCTAACTGACCATTACAGGCTATTCGATATTTTTACGACCACCAATGACTATCAATGCGTAGTCTCTATTTTATACGGGATTCGAAACGTGAAATATAAAATTCTCGTAATTTTATGTTCGATTCACAAGTAATGAAACATGAATCGATTAGTATCGATTAAAGTACGTTTTGATGTTGTTTACGACTCTAGGCTAAATATTTTAATTGGAATTCACCAAGAACGGGCACAAAGTAACCAAACCGATATTAAACTTCAATATTGTCTTGCAAACAACGTTAATTGGTGGGGCAAAACGAAATTCGTATCGGCCAAGATAGTCTAGTCGATCGTCCGATTTAAAATTATTTTAGGGACTCGATTTGAATGCTAATTTTATTGTAGACTATATCGTGGGAAATCGATGTTAATATAATGCTAGCAGAAGCACACCTGGTCCGAGACACCTACATTTTATGTAAACAAAACGCGTAGTTGGTCAAACACCTATACCTAACGATTATGTTTATGTTCAGTGTAGCATAATAATACTTAACTTAAGGTTTTTATTTGTGTTTTTCTATTCCGCTTATTCACGGTTAATTAAAATAAGTAGGTATAGGATCATAATTGTGAATTAAATAAAGGTTTGCTCACGCGTATTTATCGGACCCAACCGGAGTCAAAAATCATCTTTAAAACATGAAAAATGAAAGAAGTCAATTGATTTTCAATTTTCACACTAATTACTCAAGGTCTCCAATGACCCTAAATTCATAATTACAAACAGTTACATATTTATGATATTTTGAGCCTGAGTGAAAACATACTGCTAGGTAAATGCTAAATCTCCTTCGAAACTTCTATCTCTTTGCAATTTCTGCCCACATTACTATTGTGATAGGAATGTGGGCAGAAGTTGCCAATTCTTTAAATTCCTGTACCTTTCCATCTAGGTGAAATTTCGATTACCTCAAATGATCTGTAATGTTGGGCTACTTTCACAGAACAAACCAAGTTCCATTAAAGGAGTTCGCGATATTTCTACACATTGTTCCTTCATAATTGAGTTTTCCTTGGAAACGGTCCAATAAAGTATTGCTTGAGGATGCTGGGTGGTCGTAATATAACCGGACACGTTTCATTCTGGACCTAATGATAAAGAAAGTCTCTCGTGTATGTATAAGATAGATTAGATATACATTACACTTTTTTAGTATATTCCTAATTTTTATACCACCCATTGTATCCGGGAACTAATTCTTATACTATACTAGCTATCCCAGCAAACGCTGTTTTGTCAAACAAATGAGTTTTAGGGCTTATGAAAACATAGATGTTGTCCGATTTCCAGACCTAAAAAGAACCTTCAAATGAAAAGTACTTTGCAAGTATATACATCAGTTTTTTTTTATTTAACCATGACACAAGTACGTTTCTTCAATGGCTGAGGACTTAAGTCTTAATTATTACGCATGCCTGCATGTACGAACTTGAAGATTGTGTAGAGGTATTCGTTTCAAGAATAATTGAGATCCATCAAAGACCTGCACTGCCATGGTGGATGATGGCTGTGAAATAAGTCTAATTAAAAACGTACCATATAATCCCATTATTACAGATTAAAAGATCTATAATCTTAATGACACAATCACTATAAAACGTAGTGTTAACGTATACAATCTGTTCTAAAACGTTCACAAAGTATTCCCCAGTCCCTAGAGCAGGGATGCCGTTGGTAAGCTTATCGCTTTCCATTCTCATTAGGGTTCTTGACACGCTTTTATCTAAATAAGCAGTTACCACGTAAACCCAAGTCTGGACTGGTTTTTATCCTCCAAGTTATTTTGTTTACGCGGTATGTATTTTTATTAGTATAGTATACCATAGTTTGGGCGTAAATACATTTATTATAGTCACCTTTCGAAGTAAATGAGTGGTAGGACGAAGGACGTAGACGAAAGAAAATCTGTGACGTCATAAGCATTTGTCTCAAGAAATGCGGCACTTGCGGGCACACCATAGTTGTAGTATATTTATTCCACTCGACAATTCAATTTGCAAAGGATCTGGTTTTTTTTATATGGCTGAGGTATCCTCTTAGACACCTACTTCCTCGGAGAAGAATGGGTAGTGATAGATAGGTAATTCACTTTTACCTTTACTTGAATTCTGTATTCTATTCGCCTGTGTGAACAATCATGTAAGGACGTACTTTCTTTGTACCATCTTGCTTGCTAGCCTGTTGGTACTGCATACTCATGTTTTTTTACAAACAAATGATCTTTATCATTATCTTGGTCTCCTAATGACGAAACGTAAACCGGAAAATTATAACTTAATTACAGGCTACTAGAATTTTTAATGACTAATCGTAGGAAAGAAATATTGTTTTCTTTCTTTTCAAAAAAATACAATTAGATTTCTTCTTACAGATGGCGCTCATTATTATACATCAAATCACAAATATTTGCATAAACGTCAAATTAATTTCGAGAGTTTTCATCGAGCATTTATCATATGTTACATCTTTCATAACTTTTGCATACAAATGTTACTTAGGTATTTCTTTATTGGATAATAAAAGCAATTTTCAATGTAATGAGATCCTATAGACATTTTTTTCTAATATTTCAAGCGATTTAGAGTTCATTGTTTGAGTGATGATATCAATCCATCAGTTTTTATAAGACACTTGGGTAAAATATGTGATTATTTTCGAACATTCTTTATTGGCTATTGAAAAAATTTGCTGTACTAAAATATTTTCATGAAGAGTTTTTTAGCTGTACAAACAGTGACATTTATTGAACCATTTTTTTGTTTGATAAGGCGCAGGAATTCTTGGACACTCACAGGAAGATGCTAGTTTCTGACTCTTACTGACTAAGCCTGCATCGTCGTACAACGTCTCTTGTATTTATTTGATGTGTGTGGGAATGTTTAGCTTTTGCCAGCCGATTCGTTTCTAGTTTTTTTGTTTACAATTAGATAAAATTACTTAGGTACTTTAGCAACCAACATTTCTGAGTTAAATTATTATACAAAACCATTTTAGGGTGCACTTTTGTGAAATTCCTATATTTTGACCAACATTTAGTAAAACGAATTTAGGTCTAGTACAATATGCCAGACGAACATTCCCTAGGTAAATATTATACAAACCATTTCAGGTCGCACGCTCGTAAATTCAATGTATGATTGTTACAAACATTTAGTCGAATATTTAGAAATATTCAGGTCAATATGATTTTCTGATTCAATCTGAAATAGCGTGTGGATAGAGTACTCCACGTAAGCTATCGAGTGTACAGACAACAACAAAAGTATTAACACTAGCCGATTTATTAAAAGCCAGTAGTTTTCATGACAACTAGGAAATGCAGGTTAGTTCACTTAAATGATGCAACGGTTTGGAACCTAACCAAAGTCCAGGGTCGCGACAGTTCAACTCCCAACCCTGCGAGACCCGGTTAGCTTATGAGTAACTAGTGAAACTAGTCGGGAAATCCCAATAAATATGCGTCACCAAGCCGTTGCATAATTTAGTAGTATTATAAAATATGGTGTTTGGCAATCTTTAACCATACGTCATCATTGGCCTAGCCTTTTCCCAACTATGTTGGGGTCGGCTACCAGTCTAACCGGTTTCAGCTAAGTACCAGTGTTTTACAAAAAAAATCAACCTTTAACCATACGTATTAAACCATTTGTTTCCCTTAGCTTCATATTTATTTATTACTTGTTAACCAACTTATGTTGCTGGCTATACAAAGGCATCATTTGACAGGCCGTGGGAGTTATAAACGACCATTATGCATTTCCCCGCCCACAATCATAACGTGTATGCTTTACTATTTTTAAATGGAAAATATCTGAAAGCGTTTTATCATGTTATCATTAGCATTAGCGAAGTCAGAAAGTCCTTTTGATATAAATAGGTATCCTACGGACCTATTGGATATCAGCTGATGAACGTTTATATTTTTTTTATTTTATGTCTTATGATTAAATACATCCCGTAATTCAGGTTGTACACTTACTGGTAAGGTGAAGCCACAATTCTCATTAGTTAAATGAAAATTTAATCTTTGTGTCGTTATTGACGTTTCTGTTTATAGCCTAGTGTTAGAAATGTTGAATTAAAAAAAAAACTTTTTTCAAACACATTTTCACCGATGTAATTTTAATTTGGATATAATTAATAGTCTTTAAGAAAATATTGTAATAAAACACCATTGTTAGAAAACGCAATTTCATTTAAGTAACCTGTCCCAAAACGAAAGTATTAACTACATGACGAAACTTAGCATTAACAAATGACTGACGGACATCGACACTACTTTTACAACGTTGTCTACATTTTACGATAATGCATAGTATTTCTAAGAAGTTGCGATAAGTTGGCGAGCACCCAATAACCTGATACATTGTTACATACTGCGCAAACCTAAGCTCATGTAAAACAACAAATAAGGGATAAGTGCCAAAACGTTTACACATAAACATTAGCGTCTTGCGTATTTGTTTACAGATGACTTTATGTAAAAGGTTTTATTACAAACTTCTAGTTTCTCTTTTTTGTCCGAGTTCAAGAAGAGGGAGGTTCTCAATTTGTCTGTAGTTCTTTTACTTCGGATTGGATAAACCGATTTTGTTGATTATTTTCTGTCCGTCTGACTGACTGTCATTTGGTACCACGAAATACATCAGGTCCGGCTCTGTAGTTTTTACATGAAGTCGTTTGAATGTTGTTGTTAAAAAAATACTTTAGAACAATATACGGAATTTCTTGAGGGTCCTATCCCCGTAGTGACATTTTGTTAACGCAAAACTAGAGTCATTGATATTAACGTTTCGAAAGAACATGTGCAAGACTTACTTGTTTTTTTAGAGCGAAAAATTAATATGAATAAAAGAGCTTATAGAACGTCTAAGACGTAGATAGACTACTAAACAGAGCTAACAAGCTGTGACGCCACTCTAATTTGTAAGCCGAATAATAAATTGGTTTTAACATTTAAGAGGCATTCCGTTTTAGTAAGACGCGCCAGAATTACTTAGGAAATTAATATATTTAACACTTAATTAAACCTTAGCGTATTAATCTTAAATATAAAGCACTAATCCTTTCAAGTGTTAGTAGTGAGTATTAATAGTCATCTTTGAATCCGCGTCTGACCGTAGTAAATTTTACGATATAAGTCGACTACCAACTTCAAAAGACGTCATAGCAAACGTGTTAAAAGTAAAAACAATTTTGCACGCCATGGACTACTGAGTTGGTACCTAAGTGATATATAACATGCGGGTCATGTTATAATGTAAGTTTCTTATGCTACGTTACCACAACACTTCATGATCACAACACTTATACATCACCCTCATAGGAAAAGTGAGAATTCATTTCGTATTAGTCGACTCAAAGCGAAATTGACATGTAAAAGTGATGATATATCCTAATAACAGATTAAATGATTTCATATCATTCCCCTTCCCAATCCCTCCTATTATGAAAAAGTGATTAACACAATTCATTAATTACTTTTCAATACCTCATATATTATTCCGTGTGACGTTAATATTATTAAAATAATAAAATTACTAACAACGGGAGTCATTAAAAAATGAATACAATGGAAAATCAGCGCGGTTGGTCCGTCGACGCGGTTGGTCCGTAGATGGGTGACCATCTTTGTCATAACGAGTTCCTCCGTGTTTCGAAAAGCACGTTAAATTGTGGGTCCCGGCTGTTATTCCTACATCTTTGACAGTCCTTACAGGTAGTCAGAAGCTTGAAAAGTCTGACAGCCAGTCTAACCAAGGGGTATCGTGTTGCCCAGATAACTGGGTTGAGGAGGTCAGATAGGCAGTCGCTCCTTGTAAAGCACTCAGCTGAAACCGGTTGGACTGGTAGCCGACCCCAACATAGTTGGGAAAAGAAACAATGGAAAATCAGCTGCTTTGAGTGACAAATAAAGTTGAATAGCTTTCCGGGTATCAGGCATCAGGGGTAAATACATCATAATACTTGCATAATTTACGTTAAAATAAATGTCAGTGTATAAGAATTTAATGCACCAAAGCTTCACTGGATTTGTATCCAAGACAATGTGTATGTGTACGCCTAGTACTGAAAAGCACCTTAGCTTCAATTACCACCATAATATGACCGAGATAGTAAAACTCATTGGTGCTCTAGCATTGTACCATATTGCTGTACAAACATATCTTCAACAAAATTACTTACAGGTATTAAGAAACTGGTTTATAATTCCATCTTCAGTTTTGCAATGAGTAATGATTGCGATGCTCAGAGATAAGCCTTAATTTGTATTCTACCTTCAGTCTGACCGCAATAGGAGCGCTTGGCGCCACTGCGACGTTTCAATCATCATTAGATACTAACGATTATTTACACTACAGAGGAGAAATAAGACTAGCTTTTAATTATCTCGTATCAACGAAACATTGTACCGGTCCTTTTGCGTTATTTTAGTTGTATTGTGTTACATAACAATATTAAAACACGTCTGGGTTCTTTTTGCGTAATTGTTAAAATTACGACACTAACATAGTTTCATTCTATATTTTAATAAAAACTAATATCCAAGCTAAAGGATTAAATAGCGCTTCAAAAATAATTGGAAACGTGTAAATAGAATTGTGGGAATAAACTTTATTTATTTCAGATATGAGAATATCGCTATTTAGTCCCATACAGAATAACAAACAGACTATAATACAGTTGACTGGTGACAATCAGTCGAAAGGCTTCTGTAAGAGTACTAAAAACCCTTAAGCAGAACAGTTTTCATTGTGCAAGCAGGAAACCACTATCTGCCTTATAAAGCGCCATCTCGCTTTCTCAACGGCAACAGCCCTGGTTTACAGGGTAAAGATACTGGTCTATCAAAGTAAAGCGGTGCAACGCATTTCAAAGCGGCGCCACTGTAAATTTGCATTTTTGTGCCGTCTTCCAACTATTCATTATGCAATGTGACTACCAAGATATCCATCTCATGAACTTAATTTTTTGACGATACAAATTGAGCGCGTTTAAGCGGAAACTACTGAATGGATTTGGATTCAATTTAATACATAGACTTTAGTATCCCGATTCACAGAATTTTGTTCTCATTTTTGGACAGAATGCGCTTTGAGTTTGATAATATTAATATTTTATTTCTATTTAATTGCATTAATGACTGTGTTTTGAAGAAATGGAAAAAAAATATTTCAGTACAACCGGTTTACCGCCACGATTTAATATATTTATTGCAACTTTGGATGCGTGACAGCACTATACATCATATAGTCGTATCTCTTTCACAACACAACTTTTGGCGGTTGGTCGTCCTATCGGTGGACCAATTAGAAGTTGGTCGAAACAAACTGATTTAGCCTCATTCGCGTCGTTCGCCGACATAGGAAACATGAGTCTATGGGGACAGTTCGTAATTAACGCGCCACTTCACGTCACGCCGTTTTGCACAGCTAGGCCAACGTATGGGACTTGTAATACTAGTAGAATAAATGACATCATGGGGTCTTTGTATGTTATTGAGAACGAACTTGTGTGACTTCACTTTGTCCACTAGTTACAATTAGTTACCGCCGCAGTTAAACCCATGAATATGGTTGTCGTGATAAAGGTTGTATGTATGTACTTCTTTATGATTTCAGCTGCCTCATATGGGATATCTGACAGAAATCTGGTCAATGGTTAAACAAAAACGACTCGCGCTCTAAAGTATTTCATCTTCATCCTTGTGTCGTAGTAGGCTCTACGAACATTGTCGTCACATGTATAAAGACATCCAGACTCAGAACAAACATAGAGCATTTCGTAAGTCTGATCTCAATTTAATCACTTTTATTTACTTGTTTATAAACAATGCTACATCATCTAATATCAAAAAACTAAATATAATATGCGTCTATGGACTGCAATATTTACATTGACCCACCATCACGCACTCTTGCCAACTGTCTATCATCATATCATTAAGTTGTGCAATACATTTCTATATACATACATAAACATAAACAACATACGTACGTATATATACCGCGTTTCATTTAACTAGTACGCTTTTTAGCGTTCCGTTGCCCACGGGTAACCCTATTCCGAATCCTTTACCGAGACACCGACGTCTGTCTATCTGTCGGTCACTAGGCAGTATTTTATGTAAAGTGATTACCAGGTTTCACAAATTTTGTATATTTTGCCTCTACATCAACCATTACTAAAAATTTGATGGGTGACCAATATTGTTTGTTAATCCTATTTTACTGAACCCGTACTTTCGCGAGTCTGATTCGGTCTGAGACGAATGAATAAAATGAAAATAATTTTGTGTCCCGCATTGCGTTAAAAATCACGGAAATAAGTCATAAAATAGTTAAAATAAGTCAAAGACTTTGACTTTGACAAAAGAGTAGTAATTAATACAAAAACCGAATTCAGTTACAAACGTTAGTGTCACCTGCACATCAATAAATCTTCGTTAAAATAATATCAACCATCATGAATTATTCTATCTCTCCGTAAAGGCAATGGTCAGGTTTACCCTTTGTACAAGCTACAGTGAGCTATGACTGTATAAATAATATTGTAAATTGCATAATTAAGCTTTCATCCACAAACATTTAAATACACCGTCACCATTATCCTTTCAAAATGCTAATTAACAATTTTGTCATAACATTGTGGAAGGTATAACTCATATTAACCACTTTTATTTTTCTGTAAATTAAAATGTCTGTGTCATTTCCATAAAACAAATGAAAAAAGTTCATTATTAATTTTGATGAGCACTGGGTATTATCCCTTTTCAGGTTAAGAGGCTTTAAAGTTTTAGAGCGGACCACATTAACATCTTTACACAGACAAATATTATTACCGGCTACGTTAGTATAATGGTGGATCTAAAACAATAACATTTCAAAAACAACGTGGTTATGAAGTACGCTAAGTTTAATGGCGCTATAAAATAATTTTCACCTCAATTTAATGGAAAATTAATTAGAATAAAGGTCGCATTAAACTTCCGTATTATAAACATTAGTAGGGATAAAATTGTCGTTAAATTACAATTAAAAGGAGCCTTTTAAAGCGTGTTTTCAAATAAACTTGGGGGTCAATCTTGATAAAATTTAATGCGAAACAAATTGTCCCTGTTTTGCTAATTACTTCCGAGAACGACATCGTACAGTATCTAAATTGCTTTTAACAGTGTTACTCTTTTAGATGGTTAGGAATATAAGAATTTAAATGGTCTGTAATACTTTAAGTACTTAAATGCAATTTTAGGAGGTTATTTTTTTACTAATTAACACCATGTAGCCCACCACCACGGACTGAGAGAGAAATAAACTTGGTATGCAATCCAAAAAGAATATTTAAGTTACAGCAATCAATCATTAGTTCGATTTATCGAATAAAAAATTCGAAAAAGGTTCAACATGCCATCCTACTTCATACAGCACACCTCATTTTTCTTTCATTTAACAACAACATTAAAACAAACTAACCAATCATACCAAATAAGAAGTTCCATTTACTCAATAAATTAATCACTAACGTGTTCACATCGCTCATCATCGCAGACAATAATCGTTCACCTACCTAGTTACTCCCAATTTGATAACAATAGCTAAGCCTCCTTTCATGTAGAAATTGATTTACTAAACAAAGGCAGGACTAAGGACAATTGATAGTTCGTTAGTTACTTATGATCGGATTTCCGAGGATATAATACTAATTATAGTTTGTATCGTCGGACATCTTGGATTGAAGCCCTTATGATCTTGTTTCTATAAATAGAACGCTCAAATAGACCAAATTGGGAACGATAATATTGGGTCCTTGGATTAAACTGAAACTACTTTTGCGATTTTGATTGGAGTTTGAGTCGTGATTATCTTCGACTATTTTGTTTCAACGGACAGCTGAGTGGTTGAGGTCACCACTACAAATTTTCCAAGGAGCGACACAAGGTTTAAAGCTAATAGCGCGGCAGCCTTTCTTTTTTATTTAAATCCTCTATTAGATATTTTTAATGTGTAAAATAGGGTTTTAAATTGAATCTAAAAAGATTAGAAAACAGAAAGACAAGGCATTAGATAAAAATAATAATTTCATAACCATTTCCTAAGAAGGACCTCACGTCCCGTTTGGTGATATAGCATAAGATATCGCTTCTCGGCTTTTTAGCTAAGATCAAAGTGTAAAAAAAGCATTAGATAACTAAATTATTTTGCAAAGTTATATTTAATTAAGTTAAGTGATGAAAAATAGAGCAACCTAAAAAGAAATATATTTTCCTTGAAATGAAAACTCGCTAGGAAAAGTTCAAAGTATATTTTAAATCAGTTTAAGTGTAACGTATTGGTTCACATATAGACTGCATTGGAACTGTACAGTACGAATTTATGCAAAGCTGGAGAGGCTTTAAATAAACTTAATAATGCACTTTATATTCACAGAAATAAATGGAACTTAGAACAGTTTTAGACGATAAAAACTCTTTTAGAATAGACTAACTTTCATTGTGAACTTTTGTAGAGATATGAGAATAAGAAATTGCATGAATTCATAAATGCCTTCATAAATTTAACTTTTTGTGTGTATGACCAAATTCTTAAACGTCAATAAGTTGTAAGTCGCTACCAAGTCGAGACCAACATTAAACACAAGCAGGTCAAGTGCGAGTCAGACACATAACACTTAGGGTTCCGTGCAAATAGGCTTAAAAAACTATTGCTTAATTTTGTGTTAAAAGGGAAAATAAATATTTAATATCTGAATATTTAACTTTAAACTGATTTACTGCAAAACACGGTCCAATCGGGAGATACCGTGAGAGACTGATTACAGACGGAATATAATAGGGTTCCGTTTGCACCCGATTATATCTATTGATAACATGGCATTTATACAATAATAACATTGACAGTCAGTATCAACGCTGTTTTCAATTGAAACCACATGTCCGTCGACAAATAATTAATAAACAAAATTGTAATACTCATTGAAATATCAAACAAAAGATATGAATGTTAATCAAGTTGATGTTAATTTAACACCTTTTGGCCCTTTTTGACGATATTCAAAGCTGCTTGATTCATTGGACCGGAAAGCGGATTAATTCCTATTCACAGTGAATGAGAGAATATTTGGATGTTTGAATATAATTTAAAACAAATATACCCGTCTATTTGTTCTTAATGTAATCGGTTGAAGGTTGAATAAATATGATGAATGAATGGTAAGACTCTTTATGTACGTGGCAACGTAAGTCGAATATTCTGACTTTTTGACTAATAATAATAGTGCCAAATGTCCGCTGTCCTTAAAATTACTTAAATTATTGTGTCACTCATTATATCAAAGTTATCGTTCATTTATTTGCAAGCGCAAGCTAGCATGGGACAGTGGCACAGACAGTCTAAAAGTTGGACGCATGGTCACTTAACCTATACGCTGTCTTGTCTACAATGATACGTGCTCATATTTTGGAAACTATGAGTTTGTATTCAGCGCTAAAGCTGAAATGGACGCGGCCATTTTCTCTGAGTGGACAGCAAGACTCAAAAACGTCATCATACATCATCTACGTTTATACATCTTGATCCATCAGCACTGGCCGTCAGCTGTCGCTCAGCGTGACAGAGAAACCAGCCTTAGTGACCAATGTCATTGGGTGTTGGAGGCTTACTTCTAAGAAGGGCTTTATAAACACCTGAGTATTTAAGCACATTTAATATATTAATTTCATGACTAAATATCGTGTTTATTCGTGGTCCTTAATGTTTTTGCTGCCAATTTGGGTCGATACCAAATACGGGTGATAAAGTTAATTAATTTTAGATAAAACCCGTCGCCTTACGTGTAAGCACCTCTACAATCCATTACCTCAACATTTATGGTAAAAACAGTTCAAACGTTTCATTACGAAAACAAGTAAAATTAATTTTCAAGTATCGAAGCATTTCGAATGAAAATGAAATTGATATTAAAAGTCGACCCAAATTGTTCGTTGATTGAATGAATCAATTTATCAAAACTTATTCCGATATTGAAATTCGTTTTCAATCATGAAGCGCGGTAATAATGAACACCGCTAAGATATTGGGAACAGCTTTTCTCGCAAGGATAATTAAATTGAACGGTTTCAAAGGGATAATTCAAAAACAAGACATGATGTCTTTAATTTCATTTGGGATAAAGAGTAGTGACGGCAACCCAAAGTCTGCTGACTAAAATTCAAAAAAGAAAAATTTTTTTTTTTTCAAAACAAGCATTAGTCAATTTGATATCGGCATCAGATCAGCTCCAAAATAGCATATGGAAACCAACAAATTCAACTTGCAATTGCAATTCAACCGACTTCAAACAAAGAAACTGGTGAAGATAAGAAAAGCGTTAAAAAATATTGATCGCAACCTAAAGTAAAATTCTGGTACATTTTAAGCAAGTCTCTCCGATAAACAAACATGTAAATAGTTGCGATAACTTCGGGATCGCATATCGGCTCGCTTTACCCGAGTTAGTAGGGATTACTAAGTTTTTTTGGGATTCCGCGATACCCTTTCCAACTTTCCATTTCGACTAATAAGATAAACTATATTTGGGAGTTACTTCGTGTATTATCTGGTACGTTACCTGTACTCTTTGAGGCGTGTACCTAGATTATGAACGAGCAAATCGACTGGAATGACGCAATGACAATTAAGTGGGTGTAGTTGAAAGTACTGAGTGCTCATGGGCCATGATTTATGGGTTTTCGTAGTCGGAAAAATAGATACTTTTTGGAAGAATTCAACCTCACCAATGATGTTGCCATTGGTGTAGTCAACTATTGGGCAAAAAATTACCTACGATACGCTAAAAGAAACTACATTCAAGGGAACGTTTATAAAGCTCCGGGCTGAGCTACATTTACATTATACAAAATAATCTCACATACCTGTACCCGCTGGCATCGAATCAAGCTCTGCGTGTGGGTTAGTATCCTCAGCACCATGTGCTCGATCGTGCTCTGTTCTTCGAACACCATCCTGGCGAGGTCCAACAGGACCTGATTCCTCTTGACCTCCAACTGCGATCTCTCGTAGAGCTGGGCATTCCGCAGCCCGATGCCGCAGAATTGGAGATATGAAGCGAACACTTTCTCGTCGTTGACCGTGAAAGGTCCGTCGCTTTGTTTGTTTATAACCTGTAAGAGAATCGCGATTAGCGTTTGTTTTATGGTATTATTTTTAGTTATCGTTGTTACAAAAATTTACTTAATTTTCTTAGAATGATCTAATACTGTATTAAATATTTTTACAAACCGCAATGAGGCAATCAAAAGGTTAGTTCCGAAAATTACAATTGAAATTGTTCATAAAATAAAACGTAACTAAAACTACAAACCCCATTTCAATATTAATCGCTTGTAAAACTATTTACGTCCAACAATCTTGTTTAATTGAAAAGATGCAATATTTTATTTTAAGAACTTAAAAAGCGAGTCTAATTCGTTTTCCCCCAGGGGACATTGTTGATGGGATAGATAATACAAAGTTTTGCAAACATTTCACCGAGCAATTTCAATTCCACTTTGGAATATTTATAACTTAATACGCTTAGGGTGCCGGGAACTTTTTTGATTTCATCTTTTCTTCGCTAAGCTCTCATTTCGCCGTTTTACCAGATGTTTTTGAAGCAACATTTTAATGTAAACAGACCAAAGTTTACTTTGAATGAGACTTTTGGCAAACATGATTAGTTGAGAGGGCTGGATGGATTCTTTGTCTTTTTTAAGGTCAAAATCGAAGAATTTTACATTCTCATAAGAACTGCGTACAATACAAACTGGTTACATACCTGGGCAACACCAATAACCTCTCCATTAATGTCCTTAATGGGCATGCAGAGAAGTGACCTCGTTTTGTAACCCGTCTGTTGGTCAATGTCGTGGTTAAACCTCTCGTCCTGCAACAACGTAGAAACACTATTTAAATACAATTTCATACTTTCTTTGTTCCTAACATTTAGGTTCGTCGTAGAAGCTTCAAATTTAGGGTTTTAACCAAATGTTGGGAATATACAAAGGATATTTTTGGACTGTCCTAGTTTCAACTGGTTTTAGTTAAATCAAATTCGCTTTTAATATCGACACACCGCGTTCACAGATTACTGAGCTTGATTTGTCTAGAGGCCATACAAACAAGGCATCCTATGGCTTGAGTGACAGGAATGAAATGTTTTTTTTTTTTAAACTCACGAATAATTAGACTACAAAAATTTTCTCGTGGTTTACTTGCTGCTACTTCTATGTTGACCTCAATTGGTTGTACAACAATTTAGCCATCGCAATAATGCCTATACTTATGGTTCGTACAAGATGCTCCAAAACCATGCCTCCTTAGACAAGAGTAATTGAACAATCATTATCTCGTTTAAATCGGGATCTAAACGAAGCACAGAAACTGGGCCGAGTAATCGGAGTCGTGGTAGTGACCGCAGACCACATCTGTCCACAGGCAGGCGCCATACAACGGACTCAATATTATTGCTTCTTCTGCAACTTGCTTACTTATCCGGAAATTAAATGCCATTCATCTCTATTTATTTCACACGATGGTCCCACGTTTCCAGTTGCTATGCACCGATTTAAATGAGCTTTCCGTGGTAACAAAAGAAATGGAAGATTTTATTCAATATTGAATACGGTAATCGATATGTTTTGTTATTTATATTCGCCGGTATTGAAAATACAAAAGCGAGGAATATAAGAGTCGTTAATATAAAAGTTGAAAGGGACGTAGAGACATGAATCAGATATTATTATTTATTGAAAGTTGCGGATTTCATTTATAGGACAGAATTGTTGATTTAAATTCATATTAATTTCCGATTTCAATTGCGGTTGTAATTACTTCGATATTGCCGCGAATCCCAGTAATTTCATTTCACTCTGACACATTTCTATTCCACAAATGACGCCACAAGTCATTAAATCTTAGCATTTACCGGTTAAATCACGCAAAGCAATCACATGCCCACACTCGCAGGCAATCGCTGGTATAATTTATTTGGACAAACACTGTAAATCTCTCAGCAGAGAAGAATGCTATTTGAGGAATCCGTTGTATCGCCGAATTTACGACTCAATGCACAAAACTGTTCCTACAATGCAGTGCGAACACGAACATTTGTGGAACCGAAATCGAACGTATGGAGCGCAGCCAAGAGGGGAAGTTATAGGTATTACGGGCCACCGTTCATTACACACGCCTGTCAGCCGGCCAGATTCGGCTTAAACTATCCATTGAGCTTACATATCGCACTTTCTGGTATTGCGAATATCCAGAATTTTAAGGCAGTTAAACTTCTGGCTGGTATAAATCTGTCAACGAAATTTAGGAACATCGAACAATAAAGCGTTTTCCCGTTCCCCATTTTCAAGAGTTGAAACCCGTTAGTTGGTTAGACTGGAAGCCGACCCCAACATAGTTGGGAAAAGGTTAGGGTGATGAAATGTAGAGTCGGAACCAGTCCATTAACACCTATATTCAAAATATCTCATGAAAATTCTAAAGTAGGTACTAGTTAGAGCATGGAGTGCTATATGATTTCTATTACTGACTTCAGTAGTCAATTTGAATCTGATATAAATTGATTAGTATTCAATTGTAGTCCCCTGCTAACTGAAGTTTAGTAAGTGCAGGAAAGCATTTGTGCGAGACCAATTTGATTTACGTCTGTAATTTAATTTGAATATTTATTACGTCGCTAGGTATTTGACGTGCTTAAGTGATTGATGTAGATGTTTTGTGTTCGATAACAAAATTAATTGAAGATAACATTATTGTTTTGAAAACAAAAACATACATATCTAGTTATTTATTGGAATAAATAACTAAACAACTTGATGATTTTTTTATGGGATCGAATGACATAAAAAAAAACAACAAAATCGGATCATTCAGGTCGTTATAAGGTAAAAAACATAAATAAATACAGACAAATTGAGCACCTACTCTATTCTGAAATCGGTGGAAAACAAGGCTCATTTAGAATTACTCACACACTGCTAACATACACAATTTGTAATACGATTGTTGAGCATTTACGCATGCCTCTTCAGAGCCATGACTAAAGCATATTGTGTCACAATTTATGCACGATTTTAATGCCAATGTTTAACGATACACGTGTCCCGTTGAATTTGACAATCTGTTTAGAGTGACATTAATTCAACACGTGGATAAACATAACAATTTTCGGTATAAGAGTCCATGAGTTCCATTAATTTCTGTAGTTAATTAAAAATGGGTCAAGAGCAAGTCGGACTCGGACTATGGATTCTTGTTCACGTATCAGGTTTATGACCGTAATGTTGGTATACAGAAATATTACAAAAAAATAAACATCTTTCTTGCTATTATGGTTTAAGTCGTAGCAATAGTTATTTTATTGTTATTTTGTTATTTGGTGTCTTAGTTTTACTTCTTTGGTTCCGTTTTAACCCTTTGGTTAAGGGACCCTAATAGAATGGTAAATGGGACGTAGAGAACTACCAGTCTACCATAGTATTAATTTTCTCATGGAATATTTGGCACGGCGTCAAAAATCCTTCCGCATAATCAACTTTGGGAGTTGGAGTCAAATCCAACATTAAGGCTATGACCGACTTTAGAATTGCTGAAATAAAAACTTGCTCTCACTAACTCAATAGCTTTAAAGCACATGCACGAAATTCAATTCAGATACAAGTTTCCTTGCAGAAGAATTTTATATCTTCGTGGGAAGAAAACTATATTACGAGGAAGTTTAGAAGAGTAAAATTCAACCTTCGCAGAAATCAAAATGAAACGTCCTAGATCGAAGTTTCATTTACGATTCTGATCTTGGACGGATCGTAAAAGTAATGGGTACAATAGGACGTTCATGAATGCTAAATCCCTTTAACGCTGCGACTGAGCTAATACCAAACATCAAAATCACTCTTTGACACATTTCTATCAGTCTTCATCCTGCGCGTGACAAAATATTCAACTTCAATTTCACGTCTCATATTCATTGAGACGATCTAAATATTTCTGTCAATCGGAATATTTACAACAACTATTTATATAGGACGTTCCGAATCCAATGTGAATTACGGAGTATATATTTTTGTAAGATTTAAGCAGAACATGTTCTGTGCCAAACTCACAATGTTAAAGCTCTTCGTACGGTCTCTGGAGTAAATTAAGTTGTTGGCATTGAATCAGTCTCTCAAGTATTTACTTTTTACATTTCTCAGTAGGGAGCGAAGATATTTTACTAGTGCTTCGATCGTAGCCATCTCAAACCATGACGATGTTGTATTCCCTTTACTACAATCATTAGCTGCCTCTTAGCAGATTAAATTATATGTATTATCACCTGTAGCCAGGTAGCATTTTTGAAGTAGTAGCATTAATAGAAATGTTTAATTGTATTAAAATGACATCTGCTTCCGTTAAGTCATGTGACTTAGATTTGTCACTTTCAAACATTCGAGCGTTATATATTAACGATTACGATTGTCGCAATCTCATTTGGCTAAAGGTCAGGCTACAGTTCAGATTTTAAGCTTTTAAGTGTCCAAATTTAACCCAAAATCTAGTAAATTACTGAATTAGTAACACAAAACCTCGAAAATGTTTGAACTGGTTGGAAATTTCACGTTCCATAATGTGAACAAAGGATAGAACTTTTTATCTCTACGTTACAGATTCGGCCGACGTACCGTAAGAGTGTTAATGCTGGCCTTTTATATCAAGAGTCCATTATCCTTTCGGGAAGTTACACGGCCAAAACTGCTGTTGTCCGAAAACTACTTGAAATAACTTCGCAATTAATTGAGGTTACGTTTTTAGGTGACCGGATAAAGATTCAACTATTTATGGTACTACACAGGTGTTTGTTTCCTTGGTATTGGATATGTACGATACACTGTCAAACAAATGAATGGTAATTATATAGGGTTTGGTAAGGCAAGACATATGGTCATTGAAGTATATGGAACCTAAATTTAAAAAAACAATATGGTAGTAAGTCCAATAATTTTAATGGAACTAAAAACCTAGTCATACTGCAAAAGGCCATTTTAAAATGATCACTCCCATACGAAAACGTTAACAAAATTCTAATAGTCAACTGTCCTCGAGAGACCCATAAACAAACCATTATCGTACAAAAAGCGTAATCATTTTATTCCCTCGTATGTACAGCATTCTTATCTATAATTTTCCTTGGAATATTGATGTTGGGAAATAAATACTATGTAAAGCCAACTTCCTGTGACCTTCGAGCCTCAATATTGTTACGGTAATTTATGCTTCATGCCTACCTCAATAAACCATTTAGCATTTAAGATTATCATCAGAATTTAACAAAGGATTATATATGTCTCGGGCTTGTGTTGTTAAATACCCGTGTTTATGAGACGATTCCCGGTATTTAATTATGTTTACACTGTCATCCGTTGATTCTATTTCATCTCTTTTTCATATTTGAAGCTTGCTTTCATTGCCAAAATATTTCTCGTGAATACTTTTTCTCTTAAGGGAAACACGTTCAACGATATTTAATTACGTGAAGTCTAAGTGTCACATAACGAAGAAACCATTACAAATTTTAATTATCGCGAAGTAATTCACGCCACACAAAGGTTTGCAGACGAAAGTTGCTTTTTACAAAAACATGAACGTGATAATTACATTCAAAAATGTTCACAGGTTTTTTTTTAATTAGGCCAGTCTTCACCAATTTTAAGAGGAAATAAGGTAGCCACATATTAAGTAATCTATAAAACAAAATTATAAAATTGAATGCAACACTTCTTTCAACAGGATATGACTCTGAATTGATTCAACAATAAACGTAAACTAAGATAATGGCTATCTTCGCTGACTTCAAACAAATATTACGAAATCCATGATAGAATGAAAACGATTCATCAAGACATATGTATAGTGTGGCCATAGAGTGCACTATCTATGTAGCGCGATCTTTCAGAGGCATTTATATGCAAATCGTTTTCATAAACAATGGATACGTGAGCACGCATGAACTGACAGTCTTGGCAAGGTCACGGCTTTGGAGGCGGGCCAGGACGCCATACTTATTCCCCAGATACCATCTAACTAAGACAAAATTATTCTCCAAAAGGATCGACCTTGATGTGAATATTTTTTTTCTCCATCGCCAATTGAGAAGAATTTGAATTGTAAAAAGATTCTAAATATTCCCTTCTGCCAAAATTCTGTATGTTAAGCTTAAGATAAATGAATCACATTCATAATTTAAACGAGCGTACCATCTAAAGAAAACATATTCTGCTGAAATATTCACGGCCGGAGGCGTATGTATCATATACAAAATACTCGTAATACGCCAAACTGTGCCCTACTAAATGTACATTTATAAGACTCACGTACCAGACACAAAAAATATAAATCCCTCGGCGCTTCTGTTTTCATATACCACATGTCAAAGCCTTGAATGTTACTGATGAATGGAAGACGAAACTAAAAAATACCTAACGTAACAATAACCTTGAGGTAAAAGAAAACTACAGGTTCCTTCCTCGATGGTAATAAAGGAAAATTAGATATCAAAACTATTATTTAGATCGGACTCAGTATATTTGTTTTAAGATACCTTGAGCTAACCTCAAAATCATTAATATGAAGGAGCCCGTACAGAAAAATAGTCCGAGGATATTTGGAAGCTTGTTTATGTGAGTCCGTTGATATATCCAGCTGGTACCAGGGAATTCATGAAGTGACTAAAGAGGGATAGCATTTTTAAGCGCGCAATTTATCCAGGAGCGGGTCGTATTTTGCGAATTATTTATGTGCACTCGTCCAGTTCTGACGAATCTCGGCAGGATGTGCCTGTACTACGGATTATGTAACATCTAGAAAATTCTTTACAAGGCTGTAAAGATTTTTTGAGGTTAAACATTTTTGAACTCAAGAGAAAACTAGTTAATTATTTAAATATTCATATATAGGTAAAAAAATGTTGGTGGAATCACGTCTAACCTAGTGTTACCTTTTTGTGGTTTGAAGACAATCACGCAAGGCTCGACGATTTTGGGTAAAAACAAAGGAACTGGATATTGTTCTTTGTTCCTACATTACCAATTCACAAATAAAATCCCATGGGAGCAAACCAGACAACAAAAACCGCTTACATAAGTAAAATCACCTCCACAGAGATTCCTCGAAGTACTTGACGAATGAGAAACGCTTGATCTTTGCGGGGCAGGATGAAAAATTGACATCGATGAATAAAACTCACGCTCGAAAGCTGAGCGATGCTCGACGAACAGGTCCCATCTCAGGGAACATTCCCAGTAGCCATTCGTTACCATAAATCAAGCCATGTCCACCAAAGATATATTACAATACTTGGATTAAGTGATTGTCAATAGATAGGAGGCACTCGATGACAGATATATGTGGAGAATAATAATAGAAGACATAATAATATCGCGAGTTTAATACAATAATGCTGTTGGACATTTATCATGTCAGACTTTCGCTTACTTGATTTTTTATATTCATGAGACTTGGATTTCGCGTTGTATTTTATTCACGTGTTATACAGACCCGACGTCGCTTTGCTCAGGTGGTGACATGACATGATTTACAAATATTGCAATATCGAGATCCTTTGAATTAAACATCGACTATGACATACATGGTGATGTTCCCTACTTGTTCCATTTACACATTCCTGGTTTTAAATTGACATGACAATTGTTACGAGATTCCCGAAAACTTCATCATTCCAGTTTTACAAATGATAACGGACATAATGTTCAGTGAAAAAAAAAAGCAGTACCGACTACTGAACACCATGTATTTTTATTGCTCTCTAGTTTTGTATTAAAACGTTTAATGTACCGTAGTGTGATATATTGCACACACTGAATGAAACTGCTTGGAATATCAACGCGGGCACACTGGCCGCTTGCACTTTGTCAAATGTTATGAGAACCATAAGTTAGTCTATATTTTCTTTTCAACCAACGAGAGAAAAATATGTTATTTAAACTGGACGTTCCATTTAAGTAACCATCTATCTCTGTATAGCGGTACCCATTGAGACATGTATTTTTAAGAGTCAATTGAACTATTTCAATAGATATGTGTGGAAAGCTAACAAAATGAAAGAGATGCTATTTTTTGTCCAATTAAGAATCGAAATTCGAAATGGAAAACAAATTACATAATTTAAAGTTCTTTACACCCCATAATTCATTAACTCAACAAACAAAAGTTATAGCATTATTGAAGCAGACTCAAATAAATTAGTTTTATAAAACCTACTTCTAAACTTAAACAACCCGGTGTAGATTATTAATAAAACGAATATAATTGTGTCAGCTAACCATTTCTATTCTATTTAAAAAAATAATATTATTTATTCATTAAAAAATCAGAAAATTACATAAAAAATCGCCAAACTGCAAAGCAGTTTGTTGGCGATAATAGCGCTCTTTAATATACATTTTTCTTTATCGTGTTTTTATAGTTTACAATGAGTGTAGTTTTGCATTTATTATTCTTATATATAATCAATAATCACAATAGTTTTAACCCATTTCTATCAAAACTTTATAAATAAAAATAGATCTACCCTAGCCTAGGCAAACATTTAAATCGTGATGATTTTTTTTTTTGTTTATTTATTTATACTTTTTTGACACGAAAAAATGCAAAAGGCGAACTTAATGTTTGAGGTCATTGAGGCAGGTGCATCAAATATTTGATTAAATGTATCACTGTCATTTTACCAGACATTCAGTTACGTATGTAATTACTAAATTAGCGAAAACGCGAAGCTTTCAAGCGGCAATATATATTAAATTAACAGGTAAACAACAAAAACCTTTCTAATAAAGGCCATTAGGAGCACAAAGCCCAAAAAAGTTGAACAAAACGAAACCAAGTAGGTAACTAAAAGCATAGAGGATTAGAGTGATTACCTAAAAGTAAAGTTATCTCATTGTTTCGTCCGTCAGTTTAGTACGAATTTCGCACCATTTAAGGCGAAACACCGCAAACAATTACCGTCGGGTAAGGTAAAGTTTTGACAGGTGCGAGACTAAAATTGATCTATGAGAGTAGTTAGCACAGACGCCCCTCTTAATATATACCGAGCTAAAAATACAAGATGATGAATAACCATTGTGTTTTCTATAGATTTCTCTCTTGGCTATAGGCGTGTTATGATTTTTTGCGCCTTTGATGTTCTGTTATGAACATTTACAAAAATTACCTTATTGGTAAAGAAATCAAATTTAATTTAGATTTTTTTTAAGTACAAACGGTCCAATTAGTAGGTACTTCGAAATCTCATGAGGCATGTCAGGATTTGATAGTCACAAAGAGCAATTTCATTAAGAGTTCGATATCCCGCCTCAATATTTCCCCTTAAGTAAACACCTTAGCGATTCCAATCTTGACCTTAAGAAAAATTAAAAGATTCCTTCGAAAAAAGTATCAGGTACGTATGACAAAAGCAATCAAATTAAAAAAAAAAACAGATAAAGCTTAGTGAGTTTCTAAAGACGTTATGGAAGCACAGCTTTGCCTTGAAAGTGTAAAAGCGTCAACAATGTGCCGGGTTTGAATATTGCAACAGTTTTTGAATAATGAAAGTTACACAATGCTTGGGGCCATTCATTTTATAAAACAACATGAGATGTTTTCTTTTGGTAAATGCACGCAATTTCTGATGTATTGGTGTTGGATTTATGTTTTATTTTTTGCTATAGCTCTTGTCAATTCAACTCATCTTTGCGCATCGCGCTATGTGTGGGAAGCCTTTAAAAATGTACAGACATTTCGTACCAATACAGCTCTAATTTTTTGTCACTGCCATTCAAATCAAAGCAAATTTAATTTATACTTATCCATTGTTAATATACCATTATGATTATGGTTCAGAAACCTACAATTGTACGTGGAATGGATTCCAGAAAAATCACAAAACACAGGTCAAACGTATTTCTCGTACTTTTGATTATGTATCATCTTCGCATTTAGTCAACCCGATTCCCAAGTCTTAACACCATGACTCATTAATATACCCTTTTAAAACGTTAATAAACTTTTCAAATCTAACACAGAATGCTTTTATTATTAATGGACATTTTTTTACAAAGCGGAGTGTTTAAATGATACTTTATCTCAATATCGGTAATGGTCTCGCGCTGAACATTTTCTTAACACAAATATTTAAAAGGAAAATACGAGACGGCTACCTGAGAGCTTAAAAGTAACATTAGTGGATTGTATATCAATGTGGGAGGAGGGTATTCAAACTGAAACCCTTTTATCCATAACTGACGGATGATATAGGTTTACATCATATGTAACTTGAGTCTCAAGGCCAACAATACAATTGGCACGGTTGCTCAACATTCAGATTTGAGTTAATCGGCTTTTGAATGAAGTGAGATAGATTAAAGGAATCAATCACGACGGAGCTTGAAAGCTTAATCCCAGTTCGAATGAGTCTCGTAAAAATTACTGAGCAAACTAAGCCACGCAGATAGCAATAAAAATGGCGTATTTACTTTAACGAGATCATTTGACGGATCCCAGTCGTGAGAGGGAACACTAATGTGCGTGGATAAATTGCCAGGTGATAAAACGCAGACCTAATGTCAGTCTGCTGAAAAATGCTTCACTGTAGTTTATATTCGAATGTCAGAAAAGTGAAGTTTTGTTTTTGTTATAAATATCTGCTTTTTTACTACAAGCCATTAATCAAAACAGGTACTGACGGCAGACAGGCGAGATTTGCAAATGTGAATTTATTACACGTAGTCCTATTATTTTTATGATGTTATGAATTTCGGTATTATTCACGCACTACTACAAACGGTTTACATATTGACACAGAAAATAAGATGGCTGATTAAAAAAATCTGATGACACCATGAATTATGAAATCAAGGGTGCGGTACAAACCCGGCCTCAGCCAAAAACAACGCTTCTCGGGTCACTTCATACAGTTTTCTCAATGAACGACGATTGTAAACAACCCGCTACTGCTGATGTCATTGTTTAATGACCCCTCGTAAAAGGTTATTGCTGTTACATTCGTTTGTTTCGTAATTCATAAAGTATAGGTATATTTCAAATAAGTTGATGAAAAAACAATACCTTTTGTAGATTAGACTTTCTTATGCCTAAATGTATTTTTAGCTTCGAATAAATGATATGATCAATTTGACATGCTTTTAAGAGAAAAATACGAAGCGGCGTGAAATTTTATTTTTATTGAAGGCATCGCGAACATTAAAAGTGTTTTCAATAAAAGTGTGACAGCTACTTGAATTGATTGAGAATCGACGGTCGATCAAATCATTTAGAAAATAAAATTCCAGATTCCATCCATTTCTTGAATACATTATGAGGAAAACATCGATTTATAATAAATGGTAGATGAATTAACATATCACGTTAGTTTTCCACCAGACGTCAGCTTCATCTTAACTCCGTACATCAAAGTTGATAGCATCATAATTCACAAACATGGCACTCTTGCCCCGATAAAAATAATCCAATTAAAAAAATGTCGGTTGACTTATTTGGTGACGCTAAAATGCAAATGTATTATGAGGTGAAATTACTATTCTGGTCGAGGCTTCCAAAACATTCTTAAAATGAGAGTTTTCATTGCGGTAGCTATTTTAAGAATTAAGTGGGACGGTAAAATGAGGTAGCTTTGAACTCGTAGCATGTTTACCTCTTTTCATTACGTCTTATGGTATAGTATTTGTAAGAACACTCTTGATGAAATTTCTGCTAATGATGGGCAATGTTCGTTAGGCAAAGTAGTTTGAGATTTTCATTGGATATCCGGATGTTACCTTGAATCTATTTTTCAGCTTCTCTGTTGATTAGATTTTGGTAATCAGATCTATACGGTTTTGTTAGAACGATGGTTCGTGTTAGATTATTTCTAACGTTTGGTTCAATATAATCTCTTCATAAAGATGAACCAAATGAGAGATTTAGGTACAAGTTTTTTGGCTGTATTAAAGAGACGAAAATTGGAAATGGTACAGAATTTGACACTCCAGCAAAAACCCTTTTTTATCAAACATTCGTATTCTCATTGTCCCTAAGTAATGATATCTACATACCTTATACGCATCAGGTATATTGACAGGTTCTCCACTCTCAGCCACGTAGCCGACGATGCCGCTACCCCACGGTATCCTGATCTCCTCGAGCTGTTCCATCTGCTCCGGCGTGGACTTCGAGCACACGTCGAACAATTTCGACACCAAACACCTGGAAAGTTCTACTCTTTAGTAATGGAAGGTATAAGGTGAAGGTATACTTTGGGATGAAAGGTTAAAGGTTCGTAGTATCCAGAAAATAAGAAATGTGTACGGTCTAGAAATAAATTTCAGAAAATAACAGCATAACATTTTCTTCAGCTTAACCTTTGATGCACTATTTGAATGCTACTCATAGAATGGTTAGTTTAGTCGGGACTAGTGCAATTTTACACTACTATTTGAAAAACGATGTGTAAAACGTTTACAGCAAATTCTCAATGGGAAAAAGTTAGTTTGCAATAGAACAAATGTTTTCAACGAACAGATTTATCAAATAGCAGCGAAAAACATTTTCACATTTTATTTGATCCGAAAACCTGTCTATTCATCAATAGATTAAACAATGCCCTTAAAAGTGGTGTTGAATGCAGATATACGAAGAAAAACGACAACAAGAACAGATTTACAAGGGAGCAACTACATTTCATTACTATCAACGGTAGACAAGCAAACAAGACAGGCATAGGACAGGCATAATCGAATTCCCAGTCCCTCCGGGGGAATTTTCCAATCGGCAAATAGAAAGAAGAATCCGTTTAATAAAACCTCGAGAACCATGTGTCGTTGGCGCATGTGGTTACCTACGTATAACTACCAGACAACAACACGATACACGTGACATAAAGTATTACACTTCTAATTGAAGATTTATATGGAAAAGATTTACGAGTGGTTTCTGGTGTTGGCATTTTACAAATTACATAAAAATGATATCTCATATGATCTTCAGAACTTAATTACTAGTTTTTTTTTCCACGTGTCGATGCACACATTACAAGGTATGTATTATTAACATCAACAGAAACACTCCGAGATTATAATGTATGTTTTGATAATGAGTCGCTACTGTTAGTTCAGTAGGTAGTACGTTAATTTGGCCAATTAGTTGCGGTCCCTCGTTTCATGTCAGGATTTTCATGTCAACAAAGCTCCTAATATAGAACGACGTTTTGAAAGATAAAGAAAGGTTCTTATCCTTTGATAACATAACATATCCCTCTCCGGCCGAACAAAGTTCCATCGATACATAAGCTTAGGTCCAACAATGACATTACGTCAGCAGAATCTTGGACTCCGCAGGAAGCCTTCTCTTTAAGAGCTCACTCAAACTCAATAAAACCCTCTGGCGGGTGGCTTAAGTGGCGACTACACACGTAACTTCATTTTCGTTCAGTCAAATTGAATAATTGGATAAGCATTATAAGAGAAACACGTTGACGGTTCGCGTGTACGGTTTAATGTATAGGTAGGCAATATATGTACATTTATACAATACATATTTTGTCTTGCTATACATAGTGTGTTTTAAAAAGCCAATATTTTGTTGAGTGGTTAATTGTACAATTTCACTAGTGTCTTCTAGGTTCAGGTTTTTGTAAAAGCTTCGTAAAAGAAATGGTATTTCAATAAGATGACTTTGAGAGTTAAAACCTGATCATCGTAACTTATTATATTTTAAACTAGCTTTTCAGCCGCAGCTTCGCCCGCGCCGAGGTCGGCTATATCGCGTTTTCAAGAGTACCCTTCAGAATAAAAACTATCCTATGCTCTTTCTCAAGGTCAACTCTATCGCTGTACCAAATTTCATTACAACGAATTCAGTGGTTTAGACGTGAAAGCGTAACAGACAGACAGACAGAGTTACTTTCGCATTTATAATATTAGTAGGGATTCGAATGATACAGTGTCTTCATTTAAACCCAAAATGAAACTAAGTATTGCAAAGAAGACTGCTACAGACTTTAATATTTTACATCTAAAACAAAAAGAGATCAAAATGTTCTTTAAAAGCTTACATATTATAACTTACACCATACTTTGTAATAAGGGTACATCATATAGCATCAGATATGCAAAATAATATTTATGTTCGCGACTGACGATGCGTACAAAGAAGGCAATAACATAAGTATGGCAATAAAATCCTTGTTACGATGACAAATATGAGCGAATTCGTAAAAGTCTGTGACCCTTCCAACTCCATCGTTTTATATCTTTATGATTTCTTTAACCACAAACTTCGAGATCATTATAATCTTTTCAAGTAACCACTGTCGCTGTTGAGTAAGCGAGATGCCAGTCCACGCGGTATAGTGCCGTCTCGTTCTGACTTCGCAACAGTGGCGCTCAATGACTTTTATAGTACAGGGGAAGGTAACCTTGACATTTCCTCTCCTTTTCATGGTTATCCCATCGAGATCTTGACCCTTACTCTGGCTAATAAGAGAACCACCCTATTCCAATCCGATTGTAATTGTTCATTAACTATTCATTTGGTTTGGATTTCGGATAATGTGAAACTTGAACCATATGGACTTTCTTTTAGTGGGACATAAGACATTCTATCTGTAAAATGAAATAGATTTAAGAAAGTCATATTCTTAGTCATCTATTGCAAGTATAAGGCTACTTTTTCCGATGTCCATATTTTTATAAAAATGAATCGTATTTATTTTAGATAAAATTACAGTGTATTTGTTATGTCCCAAGCTCCCTCTATTTAACTTGCAGTTTTGTCAATTTCTATTGTTCAGATAAAGGCAAAAACGTGTACAGTATTTTTAATTATCTATTTGACGATTTTTTGTTTTTATACCCATCCGTATGCCCTATTTTAATACTATAATTTAGTGTGACTTTGTAACGCGTATTTCGTAATTTCTGTTTCCGACAAAATACATTATTGAATAGTTGTACGAGTTAAATCAGCGTTCATTTATGCATAGCATAAGCGGAACCATCGTTGAACAAGAAATGTTAATAACAAAATAACTGGGACCGTGCAGTTCTCCCTTTCCATCGATCTCGGCCGCCCTTGACCGTGACAATGTCCGTTGTAATTTGTTTCGCGAGTTTCTGCGTCCGTTTAACATATTCTCGAAAGGTCAAGACGATAAATTATACAAGTTACAATACATACAGACACACACATACATACATACATTACTTATACATAGTGTAATTTTCTTGAATAGCAAATGAAACGATATATTTTGCCTACAAATGTAATATAAATCTTGAGCAGTTGTACATGTGCCAACAGTATGGGGGGTTGTATCGGGACCTTAAAGAGGAGGAATAAAATCGCATTGCCAACAGTGGGCTGATAAGCGGAGTTGATCGATGTCTCTATCTTCTTAATGATATTTAGCAACGATAACCTTGATAGAAATAAGTCTTAGATATGTATGGAGGGTGTACTTTTGCCGCACGGCGTAAACAAACTGTCTACTTAAATGGCAAATCAGTTTGGTTTGCAAGTGATTCAAATCGTAAAGCTCCAAGGAGGGTTGGTTGATTGGCCGCGGTGACTGGACGCATCCGGACGGTGACTAAATTTGATAGCAAAAAAAATGTTCTTTCGGTTTGTTAATGAACTGTTTTTTTTTTACAAAAACCTTAATAGGATCTTCTTATCAAGCTTAATTTCTAGGCAAGTTAGAATATGAATAGGCTTGAAGGCTTGACTGAATAAATAAAATAATATAACTTTATTAATTAATACTGCAACGACATTTTTACGATTTTAAAAAGTTCAATTAAAAATAGTGAAATAGCTAAATACGAAAGTAAAACCAGCTTATCATCTATTCTTTATACTAAAACGATACAAACGTATCATATTTGCATGTAAATCGAAAAAAAGTTGAAAGGATCATTATGTTATCTTGCAAAAGTGGCGAAAAATAACCCTCTTTGGCGATAGGGCGGCAGGTTAG
The DNA here is from genome assembly GCF_003590095.1 of Trichoplusia ni. Lineage (NCBI taxonomy): Eukaryota > Metazoa > Arthropoda > Insecta > Lepidoptera > Noctuidae > Trichoplusia > Trichoplusia ni. The sequence continues at coordinate 5,793,591 of NC_039478.1, read as the reverse complement.
GTGCTAATGTGGAGTCTGCGTGGGCAGAATGTGCCCGACCATGTTCTGACAACGTTTATTTTTTCATATCTTATGGTTTTGTAGAGAAAACAAGCTGTTAATGGAAGAAGGGACGGAATAACCTCTATGTACCTAATATCTATTGTGGGTATAGAATTAGGTGCAAATTAAGCGTTTTTTATACATTTAATGACTTTCTTACATTGCTAACTGACTTCAACAAGGAAGAGCTTCTCAATACGTCCGTTTGTTACTTCTGAACTACGGACTGGATGATGTTGATTTTTTCCCATTAACAGTGAAATCGATGTCGTTTAGTTTGGCTCAGTAGTTATTATTTGAAAACGGTTGTGTTTTTGTTGGTAAAAATATATATTGTATAGGTAAGTATTAGCTGAAGAAAAATACTGAGGAAATTTAGTACTGACTTTTATTTAGTATTATGCTCTTACCTACCGAATAAGGAGTACTCTTTCACCATAGAAGAATCACCCATTAAAACCAAACGGCTTCTAACCATTAACGCATGAATTTATTCAAAAAACGTATAAAATAACGGCATATTATATAAACCATATTGATTTGGATTGATGCCAAAAGCCATAGACATGAACACTAAATTTTGCAGCCGGCTTTGTTCTTCTAAATATTCCACACGATTTATGGTATATAGGAACAATATAGGCAAAATGTGAGCTCTTGGTTTATTTAAAACCGAAGCTCTTCTTACACCCAAAATAAATTGGAAATTTGGAATCATGCGGCAAACTTTGACGCAGTACAAAAATAATTTATGTTAAAACATAAGTCAATTATGAAATTATTACAGTAGGCGGTGAAACTCTTCAATACCCGATATGTAATCTCAAACGCGTGCCTATGAAACCTACGCGTTTGTATATTAAAATTATCTTGGAGAAAAATTAATCCAAAGAAAATAAGCTCATCTACGCATAATTCATGAAATTTTGGGCATATGTGTCAAGGGTCGAACTTACAAAAGTTACAGGAATTGAAATTTCAATAAAATTGTTACTAGTATAATAATATTAACGCAGTTCTAACCTTATTTCAAACTATACTGAAAATAAAGCTTTATTAACAAAAATCCCAGAAAATCTTGACAGCCGGACATTCCCTCGGGCACAACGTTTGCTCACTTCCGTGATATTCCGCATTTTAACGGTTATGCGCAAGACCTTAAACATTTTGCAGCAAATATTGAGCGAATAGCCTCTAAACAAATATAATAACTATAACAATTTCCATTGACGCTTACGCTCCTGGCAGACGTAAAATAGTCAAGGAATTTGAAACAATTTTACTGCTTTCATCAAGCGCTAAGGTGAGAAGCAATAGATGGAAACCTATTTTGGAAAATTTAAGCATCCGAAATTTACCATGGTAAATTTAACGTTAACCTTTTGGTGAGCAGTTTAAAAGCTCTTAGATTAATGTGCCAGATATCCTGCGCATTCTTTACAAATTGAAAGTATTTAGTTTCCATTTTTGCACCTAAAAACAAACATTTTCTCAACGAATGATACGTCTGAAACCCAAAACATTTATCACCGAGCAAAACGTTACCAAAACGTCAGACAATCAACGTTGAAAACATGTGGAACGTTAAATCACTGCTGTCAAAATAAATTGCGCGCTAGACATCAGCGAGGGTCTATGAAAACAAAGGCTTCTTACGGGTTGTCGCGTGACACCGAGTTATATCTGGGCGGTTACATTTGTAGCTGGCCCTAGGGGATCGGGGGTACGCAGCACTTTGCTCACAAACCGAGAATTTGTCTGACGAAATACTGAACTCTTAAAATTGAACATTAAACGAATTTGCCGAATTTTATTTATAGATTCCAATTGAGTTTTATATATAAAAATCCTTTGATTGTCGATTTTAAATTGGAAATAATATTTTTATTTTTACATTTCTGTCATTGGATACCGTAGTATTTCACCAGTGGGATATTTAAATTCGTATGCAAAAACTACTTTAAGCCAAGTGTTAAAACGTATCTATGTCTCTACATTCTTCTTGACAAAGACTAAGAATGAATTACACCAAAATGCTGAGAAGCATACATTTTGGTGTGCGTCGCTTAGACAGTAACAGTATTCATTATTATCCTAAAGTATGCTTGATTCCTATATTTTCAACCAACTTCAAAAATATTGCTTTTTGTTTGTAACCCCAGAATGTTGTAGTGGATGAACCAATTTTGTTGATTCTTATATAATTTACCGTGATTTTTGTTGTTAAATCAATATTATAAACCTGTCTATCCTTACTGGTCAATACTAAGTAACACACATACCAGCAAGATTGTTGCAAGCGAGATATGACGGCATCGGGAGTACACAACTGGGAATGCTAGTATCGACATGTAATATTCATTGGCTTTGAAAGTTAGTGTTATCTATCCAGCTCGTACGGCTCGCGATTTAAACTGATCTGTCTTTTACGATATTGTAAGTTGTGTACTATAAGTTACGGCTTTGTGTTTATGTCCTACGGGTATATTGTAGGTTTTTTAGTAGTAGTAGTAGTTTTTTTCTTAACCTATGTATAGGTAGAAATATTACGTCTAAATATACTCAAGACAAATGTTTGAGTGATAATCACGATCGTTTGTTTTGTGTCTGAGAGTACTATAAGTAATCTTCTAATATATAAAATTCCCGTGTCACGATGTTAGTTACCGTACTCCTCCGAAACGGTTCGAGCGATTTTTATGAAATTTTGTATACATATTGGGTAGGTATGAGAATAGAACAACATCGATTTTTCATACCCTAAGTGATAAGGGTTGCTCACACTAAAAAAAATATTCTATTTTTTGGACGAAATTGTTTGATTTTATTTTTTTAATAATGTGGCATTAAAAATGCATACAACTAGAAAAAATATATTTGGCGAAACAACGTTTGCTGGGTCAGCTAGTATAATATGTACACATGTATATTATTATGTCTTGTACTAATAATACAAGCTTTGTTTAGTTTTGAGACTAGATAGTTTTCTATAAAAAAAGCTCTGGTTCCTAAACTTTTTATTACACACTACTTGTGTTAGCACTTTGTTAATAAAAACATTATTCAAAATTAACAAAGATAAACAAAATCCTTTTAATGAAAGAAATGCATGTCCGATCCGAATTACCGAAAGTAACAAGCAAGCAAAACAAGAACCAAATACACTAAACATGTATTCGTCTGTACTTTGCCTATTTGGTTATCACATGAACATATACATGGAAGACTGGATTAATATCACCCAAATGGTCACAACATTCGACAGTCAAACTAATCTCTAAGACTAAGTCGGTACACGTGTCTCTTATATTAAACGTAATATTGTGGACAACAGAATTCAAGGGATCAGCGTTCCACGTTAGGAAAAACCTTTTGTTACTAGAACGAGTAACAAAAGGTACTATTTTTAAATTCACATCATGAAATACGCAAATACCTAGGAATCATCCGATATTTTGTATTGATGACTGATGCTTCAATTTCTATGTTATAGAAAATAAGATTTTTTTTATTTTTCTGCTCGAAACTCAGACTAAATATTATACTCAGGATTAAAGCTGGTATCCAGTAGAGTAGTAGCATACATTACAAAGCCATCCAGACCAAATATAGGGATATAATATATCCTCCCCTGTAAGGAAGATTTGAGAATAAGATCACCATGCTAGCTAACCCAGCTCACAGGGGTTGGTGATTTCAAATTCCAATTTTTGAAATCCTGGTTCTCTTATGATTTTTTTCTTCACCGTTTCTCACTGATATCTTCAAATAATTAAGACTTCACGAGCAATAAAAAATAATGAACAACTTAACTAATGATTATATCAAAGCTTCATCCCATCAGATAGAGATCTGAATGAAATTAGCATAATTATATTTATGTTAGCATTAACGACAAAACTGACATGCTTGTAGGAGCACGTTGTTGAACACCGAGCGACTATTATTCCTCTTTACAACATGGTAAATAATTTGCTCTCGACTTTGTAATGTTAATGAAAACCACGATCTTTAATTAAAACTTTCTACGTTACTTATTTGTCGGCGTTTACAATTAGAAGGCCCAGTAGTTTATTTTTAATGGATACTAGCTGTTGTTCGTGAAAAGCATTTTACGGGAAGATTACCACGAGGTAGACATTAGGGCTCCCTTTTGTGTTTTTGTTAGAATTTTTTGTAAAGAAATAAACTTGTCATTTCGCTTTGATAAAAGTGACTACGTCAGGTCTTTAGGATTCTTCGGCAACGTCATCATCCTCATTTGTCAAAACCTCGGAAAAAATGCGTCAGTCTCTTACTAACTACGACATCCGCGAATTGGTGTCGGTGCACGATAATGCGTTATAATTCTTCATGCGCATTCCCAGGGGCCTGTCACTATGTTTAGCATTATTTTATAAATTGTGGAAGCATGCCCTAAGACCGTATAGCGGCATCCTTTTTCCACAGCTGCAATACTGTTACTTAAAAGAAGGTAGACCCTGTTGTCCAACCAGCGTTTGAATACGGAATCCTGTGTAAATGTTTTGCGTGAAAATAAAAGCTCTAAGCTCTTATTTTCACGCAAAACATTTACGTGAAGCATGTTCTCTTGCATTTATTAAAACTAGAATCCTCAGTGTTATTCATGCTTATTGCTTGTTGAGAATACTCGCGCTGTATAAACCTTCGGGCATAAAATAAAATTGCTTTATATGAACTAACGCCGGAAAGGTTAGATTAAAATATATTGGAAAATTGTTACTGCATGCTTTGCTGCACTGCGCAACAATCGCGTTAACTTACTAATGAGATTGTAAACCACTAGTAATGTTAGAAAATAAATAATTTGTAATTTCAAGAACAATTCCGATTCTTCTTCATAGCTGCTAGAACACCGCTTAGGAAGCGGTGAAGAGTGGGTAATATGGGTGCTGGTTATATGATTTTTGTTTCTTTTAAAACGTGTTACTTTGTGGCATCACTTGAATAAATGGATTTAGATTTTATCAGTTGTTTCCAAAATATATAAAGTTTAATATACTTTTTGTCGCTACATATAAATATATAACCTCCACTTATAAATGGCATAGTTTCTAAAACCAATACCAAACTTTTAACTACCAAAAAATAATTACAAAATCCAAAACTGACCCCGCTACAAAGTTCAATAACAAAATAGTCCGGAACTGAACCATGAATTCAATACAACTTTGTCATAGTGTTCTAGGTGAAAAAACACTGGAACTAACTATGTAACTGTAATTGCATACTACGAGTGAGAGAATTAGGATAATGTCCTAATGTCCTTGTGGTTCCATGTACAGTATTGTACAGAATTGTATGTATGAGATTGTAAGTTCGAACTGTAGACAAGTAAGAACCAATGTGTTTTTTTACCCATAAGTATATCCTATTTTCATTATTTAAAGACCCCACTGGACTCCAAACGGGGAAGGAGAATATTGTGGGGAAACATGTATTAAACATACGGAACAATGCTCAATCTTTTTCTCTTCCTCAAACAATGGGCTACCTAACACTGAAAGTTTTTTCAAATCGGACCAGTCGTTCCTGAGATTGGCTCGCTCGCTCTTACAACTTCTTCAGCTTTACAACACTAGTATATAATGTAGATATAAAAATATAGTATAGATGAGAATGTGTTTATAACTGTATTAACACGCATTATTCCTAGTATCGAGGACACATTTGTACCAAGAGAACGTAAATTCACATTAACACAAGCCTCCCATGAGGGTATGATTTATCTCTACAAGATAACCAATATAAGGGTTTATTTCTATGTATGCCTTTATTTTATGAAAGCCTTTGGAGTAATTATAATTTTGTAATTAAAAAGTTTAGATGGATGTAATTTTTTCTAGAAATTACTTTGGTTTCTGTTGACTTAAAGGGACTTTTTTTTTAAATTCGTGTCCAATTTTTGTAACTAAACAGTACACATTTACAGATACATGTAAACTAAACCCAAACAAACAACTTAGTTCGTTACACACACCGGAATTAAAATAACTGACAGTCAAACACGACTGAGTGCAGATATCAGCGGGCTCACCACCATCGTGAGAAGGAGTTGTGGAAGCGAGACAACGCGATACACTTTGTAGAGCGCCATCTCTTTCCTACTGATGGAACAGTTGATTGAAAGTCATAGTCACCTGGAACTTTAGTTTATAACAAGGGACAGTTTATAACGAAGTTGGGATCCACTCGAAACTAGACAGATGTTTTCGGAGCTTCTAACTTCAATTTATGAATGAAAATATCGTTCACAATGAAACAAGGTTGAGATAGTTTAATGGTTTTTAGTGCTTTTTATTTACGAGTATTTGTATAGTATATTTAGTTTTGATTAAATATTTCTTATTAAAACTAGCTAATGCTAAAGTGCGCTTAATTATTTATAAGTTATCGTCGATTGCTGTACGTAATACTATGTCTAACATTCGGTCAAAAACTCTGGCCTTATGATTCCGATGGACAATTCTAAAAAACTGATTTGACTTAGATCGCCTAACAAAATAAAACAATTCAATTTAATAAAAGTCTTCTAAGAAAAAACGAACACTTCGGGTATCGTCGACAGTTAAGCTCTGACAATTCCAAAGCAGACATTCCAAATATTCAGAATTGTTTCTATTTTAGTCCGACTCAAATTCCACGGCGAAAAGGTGACAGGAAAGTAGGTGAGACATCAACGTTTGTATCCACCAAATATGCCATTTAGGTAATAAAACCGAATTTCACACTTCCTCCGTGCCGGGGTCAAGATAGCAAATTTACCTTCTTTTTTAAATCCATACAAAAAGCATTAAACACAGTGTAAAAGAAAATCCCACCAAAAACAATAAATGTAAAAAAATGCCAAGTCTCTCGATGCAGTCTTTCCATCGTAAAAGTTTTGAGATCTCATAGAAGCCAAGTCCTATTCAAAATATTTTGTAGTTATAAATCATCATTTAGTAATTGTATCAATAGTTTTCTTTATATTATAATTATAGTGACTTGGCAATGAGCACAAGAAGAAACAAATAAAACGGCATATTTGTAGGAGTTGAAAGTTACACACACCGCATGCGTAAACATTAATATCACAAAATTAATTTTCTTTTGGTTTATCCGTGTCGTCCCAACCGAATTTCGGCAACGGCAGTCAGTCTTAGTGTACTCTCGATTCATTTACTTTCATAAAGCGATGGCCCGTAAGGTATTCTTAATTATTGTATTGGAGCATGTAGTCGGTAGTGACCATCATGATTCACACATAACAAATAATCTGATCACTGGTCTCGTCAGTAACATTTGCACATAATTCCAGGCATCAAGCAGCTTTTAATTTGTGCTCATTGCCAAGTCACTATAATTATAATATAAAGAAAACTATTGATACAATTACTAAATGTTGATTTATAACTACAAAATATTTTGAATAGGACTTGGCTTCTATGAGATCTCAAAACTTTTACGATGGAAAGACTGCATCGAGAGACTTGGCATTTTTTTACATTTATTGTTTTTGGTGGGATCTCATTTATTTTTTGTAAGTGTATTTCTTTCTTTTTTTTTAGGTGTCATAATTTCTAGGACTTCAGCTACTGCTTTGCTTAGAACCCATTCTCTATCTCTATCTCTTTTGTTTCTTCTCTGAGACTTCGTTACTTCTAATGTAAACAAGCTTAAACATATATATATATGCATATATATATCTACTAACTTACAAACTATAGCTAAACTAAACTAAATAACACGTAAAGTTCTCCGAATATCAATTATCACTACAATATTTTTTAGTTTCGAAATGGTTTTTCATAGACAGGTGGCGCTATCAAATGAAAATTATCGAATTATTCTGAAGTACTACTTAGACTGCGCTTTGTAACGAAACCATAGCGCGATTCAGACACGTACAACGCCATCTATCGAGCGCGCATACAATATTTATCGCAATACAATGGAGTTTTAGCTTTATTAATTTAATGAATTATGAATTTTATGTATTAATTTGTATTAATGATAGTCTGTGTATTACATTTATATTATTCTTTTCTATTCTATGTATGTATTCATCCAATTGAATAGGTACTTAAACAACGAACAAAGTTAACAATGCAGTCAAAATCCATACATAATGTTCTTGCCAAACCGCAAATATAAAATTGTTTTCTATGGCATATTATTTTTTAATGTTTTTATAATTTTTCCTTTATATGTGGCTAAGGACCTATCTTGGTGCAAAATTTGAAGTTTCTAAGTCTGCTAGAAGTACCTTAGATTTTTGATGATCTGTCAGTGAGTCAGTGAGTCAGTGAGCCAGTGAGTGACAAAATGGTGTAACTTTGATCGACCGTAACTCCTAAACCATTAATTCAATTGGCATGTAATTTCGAACTTAAGCTTGTTCTAATGCCTACTATTATTCCCCGAAAAGCTAAACTCCTAGCTTTGTCCACGTCGAAGATACAGGGGGGGCGAAACAGCCGCGAATCGCTTCGAGAAAAGATGGTACGGCCGTGCCCGTTTTGCTCGAGACTTGGCAGGGGCACTGCCGTGCCCTCAGATTGTTTCCCGCTAAGATAATGCGGTGACTTGATGTTATTTCCTGACAATTTATTTTGTTTTTATTCCTTTAATGGACTGTGACCACCGAGTGAATAAAAGCTATATTAGGAAGAGGAAGAGTTTTATTATAAATCATATTTCGCTGTTTAACTTTATTTGTCTCATAAACGTGGCAATTGCATTGAAATAGAAATGGGTAAACTGTCGCGACCGCAGTGTCCGTGAGTACTGTAGTCGGTTCCACACGCGTTTCGTAATCAAATTACAATTCAGAGAAACCTCAAAGGGGTTGAACCGTTCGCGTTTGAACACGAGGAAAAAATTATGCGAATGTAGAGCGCGGGGGAGCGCAGGAAATATTTTACGGACTCTATTGTACTCGACTCGATGTAGAGTTCGTGTAAGGAAAGTACATGCACCAACAGCGAGTACGAACTTCTTTTTTTGCTTTTAACGTCGCCACACAGTAACACTCCATACGAGAACATAAAAATGAGAGTTCGCGTTAGTAATAAATGTAGCAGCGAGCGAGCAGGTCTTTTTATGTTACTTTCAATGTTTTAACCGAATCACCCTAAAGCCATCCGCGAATAATAGACATTACGTTCACAACCATGTTTAATAGAGCCTTATATGTCACATCTCTATCCTTTTAGCCATAAAATGTTCAACCGATGTTTTAAGTGCTAGTCTATCGATTCCCGTATCTTTACTTATGAACTCTTCTTTTTAATATGCTTAAATCCTTTTTACAGATTGCACGCTGACGTGAAAACTTCTTGGTTCAATAACCGAATATGAATGCATGGCTGAATTCTGAGCTGGTGCTAACGTCTTTTTTTTCTAAGACGCTTTTAAATGTGGAATGAAATATTGGTTAAGTGTGAGTCAAACTGACTACACTGAGGGTTTCGTATAATTAGAACAAAGAAAAATAAATTTGCGAACGAATTTGTTTACCCATCAAATCTAAGACTGATAACTACCATTTCTCGATCTTGGTTTTTAGTACTTGTTGTTATAGAGGCAAGAAAAATAATTCATCTGTGAAAATTTAAACTGTCTAGCTATCACGGTTCATGAGATACAGACAGACAGACAATAACACCCCAGTAATATTGTTTCATTTGTACCCTTTTACTATGAAATTCTAAAAAAGATAATTATAAAACTTTAGTTATCTATTTGTAAGTCAAAAATACGAAGCTTAATCAGCACAAAACAGGTCAGTATTTCCAAGTACGTAGTTTACCCACAGTAACTTCTCCCCCTGTTGAATCCCAGCTCTATTATAGAAGAGCACATTGCCAATACATAATGCATTGTACTCATGTTCGTAATAAACTTTGTCAATATGTTAAGTGCATCGGTCGCAGTCACGTCGAAAACAAATAACCGTACGAAATTACGTTAGCTCAGACCAAAATGGTTTATGGAAGTAGTTTCCATATGTCACAACTATGCGCGGTCACGATATTAATTTAACTTCCAGACAACAAATCTTCGGGACGCTTGCTCTTTGTTCTAACAGTCAAGAACTAGCAATAAATAACAAAAGCTTTTACGTACATTCAAATATAAGAACAGAAATAATTTTAGTAAAATAATAAAAGAAGGTCTTCGTTCGTAAATTACATTTATAAACAAATAATACATTGCTCGTCTTTATAATTCTCGTTAGCTTGCCCCTCGTCCTTCCCATAACAATTATATTCTGATCATAAAACTTGTATAAAGTTTAGTACCCCTGCACAATGTGCACTCGGTAGTTCGACGTCATTTAAAAAGTTCACTAGAAGGTCGTTGACGGTAGACGACGTCGTACATTAATTTTAGTAATTAAATCTGACCCTTCAGACGGTGCACTCGGATGTCTAGACGTAATTATCTTTAAGCAATTTCCTACCCATTTCATTGCTATAACATTTCCACAAACACATTACAGAAATCTGTTCGAATTAATAACAGCCGAGCAAAGTTATCAGCTGATATTAAATCTATATTATGTAGAGAACATAAAAGACAGCTGAAAATGAGACTTTTCGGCGTGACGTCACACTAAGAGCCAAGATTGTGTGGGCACGTAAAGTAATCCTGGCACTGGAATCGGAGCAAGGCTAAGCAGTATAAAAGACTTGACGACTTTTATATGAAAAAATGTTTTACAGCGAATGAAATGGTAAATTGAATACGAATTCAAATTAGAACACAGAATAAAATATCTTTAAAGATTCCGAGCACACGAATACGTTAAATAAATTGAGTCGTAATAACATGTGTATCAAATATGAATGTCACGTGAGTAAAGAGAAACGTTTGACGAATGTACACAAGAAATATTTTTAATTTAGATGGGTAGGTACCTATGTAGGTAGGTATGAATCAGAAATCACATAAACGTCTACAAAACATAAAATAACAGCGTCAGATGAAGATACAGCTGTCGTGTGTCTAGAAACTCTCATCAAATTTTATGTGTCGGCAGATTTATGCAAATGTCCATGACGAGTGTAGCAGACGTATAGATTTAGTTAATTAACTTCACCCTTTACATGACTTTCAAAAGGAAAAAAGTGCAAGCGATTTATAGTATTTTTTTAAGTCTAAGGAATTACAGAAACATCCATCTCAGGTCCAGTAGTATAAACTCGTTCTTAAAGCAATAAATTCTGATTACGAACGACTTGCATTCAAGTGCAAATTCTCATTTCGATTTTCTTGGTTTTATTAGGAATCGTTTTTTTTTTTCAACTTGGCTTTTGTAGTACGGTTTTCTAATTAGTAGCGATCCAATTAACTAACACAAAGGAAGTCGATGTTTTTTATTACGTCGAATGAAACTTATGTTTGTTACCAGAACACATAACGAACTCTTGTTTTATTAAATTATATCAATAGCATAGCGTTTGATTTTTGTGGAACGCTTATAAGGAGAATTAAATTAGGTACCTTTCGGGATTAATCTTTAAAGTTCCAAAAAGCTTATGATAGACGAGAGATAGGAACGTTTACGTACAGGTCAAGTGACTAGTTAATACTATAGCTTCTAAAACTGACCGAATTGAAAAAACATAATTTAAGACAGCTGAAGAACAAATATGATAAATCGGGAATCAACTAAACAATTTCGTGACAAATAAAAACCCACCTCTTAGTTTATTTCATACCCAACTACTTTCTGACCGTAACAACATGGCTTAACCTCGATCTTTGTATTTGTCGTTATAGAGGAAGCAAAAATAAACTATGCCTATGGTGCCTTACTAATGGGTCCAGTGTTCGTCTTTTAGGAATATAGGACCCTAGAAAGAATCTTTACTTCATATCACAAAACAGCCTCTTTTTAGGAAAATTTCAGCATCGATAGAACACGAATCATTTAAGCAATAAAACGACATATCTAACATGACCCAAAGTCTTATAGTACCGAGCCTGTTTACTGAACAAAACAAACAGCCTAAGCGAGTGCAACTTAGTGTCGCTAATTCAAAGTTTCTAGCAAGTTAGCAAAGTGACGCAGCTTCAAATCCCTAGCGTAAAGTTTATTCAAAGTGCCGGGCAACGTACCCACCAGACTCTGTTCCTTGTTGACAACTTTGTGATTGCTATTAGCTTCAAATTCTTGATAAAGAAAATGAGGTCGTAACCTTTTTGTGTGTTCTTATGGTTAAGATTCTTGTTAATTTATGTTCAAGAAGTAGTTGGCTGTAAACCTTGTATCCAGGGAACAGGATCAATTATCATAAAATATATTAACGTATTTTTTACTTTAGTGAGGTTAAAAATCACTAGTCGGGAAATCAAGATATACGCGTGAGCCAATCGTCGTACTCAGATACCTATTACTATTAATTTTGTTCTGTTCTCACCATAGGTTAAAAAATCTCATAAGGTTTAGCCCCAAACATATCTCCAATATTATCAAGATCAACATTATTATGTAGATATCAGATTCTAGAAAAATCCTAAAATAATGTACTTTACTGACCTGCCGTTCTGAGGGTTTGGTGAGGCCCTCTCTCCTTGCACCAGGAACAACGACCCCCGGTCAGCATCCAATAATATTGAGACATTCTGCAGGATCTTGTGACACAGTACCCGTACTTCCAACTCATTGCAGATGTCTTTAACCTAAAACAAAAGAAACACAATTAGAAAAAAAATACAGTTGACATTTATGTTTCATGATTAATTTGAGTCCGAAAAGAATAAACAAAAAAGGCTTCGCTTTACGAGTTCAAACGAAGTAATATCTGAATTATTAAACTCTATTACGTATTGTTTTCGTAAAAACAAATATTGGAACAAACTTCCTATGAACCACGAGAAACAATTGCCAACTGAAATTTGCTCTCGCCAATGAATAAAAGAACATTTACAAACTTTTTAGAACTCAGATTTTTGGAATACATACTCCTAGTTGAACTTTATCTAGAACATTAGCAATACAGTCACATACAAAAGTTGTTTAACATAATAAGACATCAAAGACCCTCTCCACACTTTAATTCATTGACTGATGTTAATATATCAGGTAACCAATCGGTTTGACACCTTGACTTAAAGTCAAAATTAAAATTACTAAAAACCAATACCTACATGACTCTGAAAAATATTGGTACTTCGTACAATTCACTGTGATCATACCAACTTGTGTTTCTGTCTGTACAATAAAGCAGACAATAGAAACAAAAGACAGATCACTTCGTAAGCCAATAATGGAGAAAAAGTTCGTTCACTAAATACATTTGACCTTAATCCGCGTTGTTTGAGTTTTCGATAGGTTTGGACGTAAGCTGCACCTCTAATACATTGTTAACTAGTTAATAGAAGAAGTTAGAACTACTGCCAACACAAATATAACCCTGACTTCTTTGTTTTTAAACTTGTAGGAATTTCTTATGTCATCTATGAATGTCTCTTCCTAGTGATAAAAGCGCGATGCATTCGATCTTACAGATTTTTTGATATTTTAATGTTAAGGTGGCAATATTAATTCTAAATAAAATGTTGTTGTTAAACATGTTACGTTTCTTCGTCCCAGAAATATTGCAACAGAAAAAGAGGATAACTTCCCGAATCTTCACGTTACTGTATAATATAAGTTTAACTAATTTATCAAACAGTGAAAATAAACAATCGAATTTAAACTGTACTTACAAGATAACTGAGAAGTTACAAACTACACGAGTCAAAGTTTGACCTACCACTACGTCTTAAAGCAACATAATTATGGGTGTGGAAGGGTGACAGCGCACCACTCATCGTAGAGCTCTATCTCTTTTCCTCAAGCTAAGTTGGTACAAGGATGTAAGATGTCGAAGTAGACAGACCGTCTGTCTGACATCAAGATGCAATAGCGGGAATGTCAACAAACTCGTAAGGCGCCACCCACGAGCGATGCGAGGTCATATAACTCCGTCCAATATGATTTCCGAACTAATTTCCGCCAGATAGTTATTTTAGACGTGTATTTGCTAAATCCACTGACTAATGGATTTAGCAAACATATGTACAGCTGTTTAAATATAAGCCAATCTTATTTTATAGTGAGTTTTCGTGTACGAAAGTGTTCGGTTTTTTAAATGTTGAAGAAAACCGTAAAAAAACAGCTGCTTTACATATTTTGATATGTTATACAGCCTCTCCTTTCATGTCATTTAAAAATGTCTTTGAAAACTGGTCTGGTTTTCTCACGATGTTTCTTCACCGTTTTTAGTTACTATATAGTCATCGATTAAGTTTTGTATGAGAGAACTAATATAGCTAATCGATCTCAGTGGCGTGCACTTGGAGAGGCCTATGTCCAGCAGTGGACTGCAATAGGCTGATGATGATGATGAATATAGCTTTTTTTATTAGATCTTTAATTTATATGAGAAAGTTGTTTATTGCCATTCATGGAAGCATTTATTTTTACCTATAATCAGATTCTGTTAAAACTCATTGTATAATAAAATATTGCTCATAACTCAAACAAAATTATAATAATTTGGTCGCGCTGTTTAAACGCCGACCAATATGTGCATAATGTGATAATTTTAAACCCATTTATGTTGTCAAACAATTAATACGTAAATAGGTTTGCAATCATTAATATAATATTTATGGAATGCTGACCCAGTTTTGTAAACTTCACCTTGAATGCAGTAATTAAATTCGTGAATTAATATTCTAACATGTCAGACAGTGCAGGATCCACATGTTTATTGTAACATTGTTTATAGTTTTCTGATTCACATGTTGTAAAATAACCTTGGCACACATACCTAGCCTACATAGAAATTATTTTCCTCTACATCACAAAGCGAAGCGGTAATCAAATTAAAAAATAAAGCAATCTGCAATCATTTAAGGACTTTCAACCTAGACAAGGTAAAATCGCCTTAACACATTCACGATACAAAAGAAAGAATGGGAATGTAATTGCTTATTGATGAATGACGTGACTTTGACTTGTCAGTTCAATACATTTGAGTGACTCGCTCAACGTTAACGCTCGTCGAAAAATAACTTCGTTACTGGTATAAATAGTACCTTTTTAAAGTAACTCGATAGCTGAAGGACCCTCAGCTAACGTCTCAATTAATAGGTACACGAAATGATTAATTAACGTCAATTTGGGTCGAACGTGACGCTTCAGTAACACGAGAACACTCAGCCAAACATTTAGGTTCGTCAGGAACTACGTTTCATATAACTCAATCGGGAGTAAGTTCTGAATGGAACACAGTTGAGGGTCGTTTTCATTGGACAAATTACCGTATTTTCTTATTAATGTTCTGGCAGATTAAGATGATGATGATTAAGTCTTTTTTTAGTGTGTTCTATTTAGTGACTCACTTTGTGTTAGAGGTATTCCCTATTTGATTAAAGACTATTTTGTCCCGAGCGACTTCTTATCCATCAAATGCCGAATTCATCCCACTACAGTCTTTTCGGCATGCTGCCCGAAAACATTTATGCATTCGGCTTTAGGAGCCAACAAAAAATTTACAAATTTTCACTTTTTGAAACTAATTTATAAGCTGATCTAAATAATACCCTTACATAGACCCACCCCAAAATACACTTCACATCAAAG
Organism: Trichoplusia ni; assembly: GCF_003590095.1. Lineage (NCBI taxonomy): Eukaryota > Metazoa > Arthropoda > Insecta > Lepidoptera > Noctuidae > Trichoplusia > Trichoplusia ni. The sequence continues at coordinate 5,777,903 of NC_039478.1, read as the reverse complement.
TATCGTTGAAGACGAACCAACGAAAGATTACAACAATACGGCACCTACTTATCTATAGTAGATAAACGGCTCTTTAGTCGGCGTCAGCCATCAATGAATGCGCTATGAATATTCACGGTCGCCTACGCACACACGATACTGAGGTGTTTATCTAGGCGTCAACTCAACTAGTACACGAGTCACATAAAATAAAGTAAAACGTAAGCAGAAGATTGAAGATTTTATATTTTAGAACGATTTCCCGAAGGAAATATTATATTCTCAAGGTCGAGTCGGATAGACTACGCTTTGTTTTTATTTTATGTAACAATTTACTTCATACGTTCTTGGCAACAAGAGCGTGATAGTATGATAAAATGACGAAGGTATAAAAAGGTTTTCATAAACCAAATACCTAGAAAACTAAATAAAAATCTCTATACTCATTAAAAAAAAACTCAGTGGCCCAAAGAGCCCAAGAGACAAACCATTTGTCTAAATAACGTTTACAAGAAGCTTCGTTACAGCGATAACGTACAAATCCCACGCAAGATCGCGGAAAATAAATTAGAAGTCAAATTGTTAAGTATCATCGGGTGCATGTGTACCGACGCGTATGCTACCGTTTATTAAATGCGGGCGAACCAGGACTCGACGGCTTAGTAGCCCGAGCTGGGCAAATCGACTACTTTCAATTTTTAAATATTTTTAGGGGCAGATTCGCCCGAGACAAATTTAATAGCGGGCGAATCCGGTTAACCAAAATTTTGTAACGCAGTATTATTACGAATCGAATTCGAGCGAATCGACTACTAACCCGAATCGACGTAGAAACAGAGTAACTGGAAGCGAAACTGCGAATCGCGACCGCTTTTTCCAGGACCAGACGTGGTCTGCATATTACAGCAGTTTCAGTAACGCGCAATAATGTTAACTTGATTGACGAAAATGTACGTGAGTATTTTACTGATCTCTGATAAGTTGTTGGTCTATAAGACTGCGTGGCGGTAAGTAATCTCAAGTGGATGATAAGACCAATCTCGGTATTATTGTTCGTATTACAAAACAATACTTGCGATTAAATGACACTTACAAGACTATGACTTGATTGAAGTGCATACAATTAAGTGCTATTACATAAAATAAAGAGTAAAAAACGGCTAAGTTATTTCAGTATCGATTGCATATACAATTTTATACACTTAGCGTAATCACGTAAGGGAATTGCATTAATTTTTGACCACGTGACCTTAACGCGTCAGTCCAATACGTGTGAGAGATGCAACGAGCGTAAGCGTTCGAAAATTATGAGTTGTCGACTTGCTAAGCTACAACGTCCAACTAATATTATGAACGCAAACGTTTATATGCATGGATGTATAGATGTTTGTTCCACTTTCAAGAAAAAAGACACTGAACGGATTTACACATAGGATAGTTTTTATCCCGATTTTATGTTCCCGTGGGATCACTTTCGATTTGCAGTGGGCAGGCCAGCGGGCAACATCGAGTTGTACATGATTGACTTACAGAGTGATTTTTACCGAAAGGATACATAGAGCAATGACAAAAATATATAAAAATACCATGTCCATAGCTTTACGGGTGTGTCAAACGGTGTTTACTCGTAATTATCAAGCAACCCACTGTTTTATCGAAGTTCACCTCTCTGGAGAGCCGACAGAGGCCTAATTTAGGTACACATGTAAGCCGACACCCGATGTGTTATGAATTGATTCTTATCGAAGCCGGGAAGGGTTAATAACGACCTGAAAAATATTGGCGGTGCTAAGAGGTTAACATTGCCTGATGAATATTAAGGACTAGCTGTTGTACGCTTCAAATCGAAAATGATCGGGATAAAAACTATCCTATGCATTAAGCTTGCTTATAGACTATCTCTGTAGCAAGTTTCGTCTTAAGCCGTTCAGTGGTTTTTGCGTGAAGGAGGAACAAACAGCCATACATAGTTTTCATGTCAATAATATTAGTAGGATGACCAAAATATCTGTCTATACAAAATGGTATATGGTTGTTTAACGTTCACCAATTGTTTTCTGACGTATAATTAATCAATTTAGTATTAGTACAGGACATTTACTTCCCAAATGACTTCGAGCGAAACTAAGGACTAAAAAATACATTTGTTTTTCTCTCAAAACAAATGTAAGAACAAAAGAAATTCAAAGACATAAATCAATTTGTACTAAGCCTCTCTTAAAACTGGCATTAACTTTTTTGAGATTGCTTTGTCTTCGTAAAAAAATATTAAGTTGAAATAGAAATTAGCAAGTCGACCGATTAAGTAATCTTTTCTAATTTGTTTTAAGCGGATTTTAGAGGCAAACACTTTAATTCTGAAAGGTTACGCAGTTTAATTTGAATTGATAATTAGGAGATTAAAATTCAAGTTTGTGTTATTATGTTAATTAAATACCTTTCTTAGGGCTAGTGAAATGTTGCGCTGGTTCATTACGTATTTCGAGTTGGCCTTACAAAAGCTTTGCCTACAAACTGCATTCATAAGTAGCTAGCACATGGAATGAGATTTTCATCAAGTGAATATTTCATCGAAACCACGCGCATGTTTCTGAAAATACGATTTTAATTACATTGGCTTATAAGCTTTTGTTAGCGTTTGAATGAAGGTCGTTTTTCTACGCTGGGATATGAGGTACAAGGTTGACAATATTACCTAGTGATACCATTTAATAGACCGACTTTTAATATTACTGTACTTAACGTATTTCTTTATTTATTAATAGCTGTTGCTGGCAGGCCCGCCTATTACAAAATGTTCCCAAAGAAACATAAAATTGATTCAGAACAGAATCCTGATAATATAATCCTGATTATAAACTATTTGTGTAGCAAATTTCGTCCAAATTTGTCTAGTGGTTTTTGTGTGAAAGAGTAACAAACATCCATCCATATTACAGGCTTTCGCGTTTATAATATTAGTACGATTTTAAAATGTACAATGAACCATGAGGGGAGGGGGGTATAGTATCAACTCATCTTTGCACACTGCGCCACGTGTGAGTGCGCTCTTGCAAACTGTGGCAGTGTGAACTAACACAGTTTCGTTTGTGTGTCACTCTCACACAAACATAATCTTCAATAATAAACCATCTCTCAATCGCACGCACACATTTCGACGCATGCAAAGATAAGTTGACCTATCTATGCACCTTCATACAATTTTAATAACATTGCGTGTTTGACATAATATTTTAAGTGATATATAATTACAATAGGTAGATCATGTGAACCTGCCCTTAGCATGTGATAGAGCAATTATAAATTAATCGCTATACTACTTACATTAATTACTTAAGTACTCGACATAGGTATCCACTTGGAGTTAATTAATAACTATTTAGTTATTAACCCTTTATTAATTAGTGTCTTCATTTTCAAGTGGTAAAACTTAACATCCGTCTAACATAATGGGCATACTAGGATATGTATATGACAAGTGACATAATAGAAGGAATAAAGAAAAAAACACTAAACGTCAGTTGCGTTAAAATATTTCGTTAAAACGCTTAGAGCGCCCGAACTAAGAAGCATACTCCTTGGGCCGTAAGAAGCGTACAAAGATTTAAATGATATAGGCACAAAACATGTTACAAACTTGTCCTATGAATGCATCGAATCTACGAAAAAATACGTAATGATTACTGCAGTTAATGCACAAATAGCTGATTTTATAGACAACTATTTGGCTGTCCGCAGATTCTAAAAGTAAAAACGTAAGGGATCCCTGGAGCCACTAAGCAATATTTTAAAAATTAATTCTTGTCTTTATTTTATAAACGCGGGAGTATCACAAACATTAAAATCACATACACACGGATACTCAGAGCCTATAATGCTTGGCCTACGCTTGGATAGAACCCGCCACTTAGGCACTCGGCTATCCGTGCAGTCTTACTTTTTAAGTAAAGTAGTAAATACTCACTAATTCAAATATAAGTTCCTTCTCGTCGAGCTGCCTCAGCTCGTGGCGCGACCTCCGCTGCGGCCGCGAGGGTGTCGCGTGCGGCGGCTGGTCTCCAAGGAAGGTGGGTGTGCCGTCTACCGTCGTCACCAACGGCTTCAGTAGACCTCCTCGCTCGAATTCGTGAGCTGAGATCTTCCTGTTGAAGGATAAGTTTGGATTAGTTGTTAAATATATAGTCATGATTTTTAGAAATGTTTTATAGAATTCAATCAATCAGTGTTATTTCAAGCGGGCCATGTTTCCCGCACTTTTAAAGCGTTACCTAAAAGAATACTTTTGTTAGGCGTTTCTACAAAGTCACTCCATTTGAATAGATCCGATTATTATTACCTTAGCCTAAGATCTCTATATTTTTTTTGGGGTAGTAGGTAAGCGATCTGAGCCTATCCTAGTCTGGCTTTCATAATCGCAACAGTTTTTCTTCAAGCGTTTACAAATTACAAAAACAGTGTTTTGTTTCTGGTGGGATTTTCTTTAAATAACTAAACTGGATGACACTCACAAATTAAATCAAATATTCTCCATAAAACAGAAATATATTTCTAAGTTAGAATAACTGGAGCTAACGGAAGAACTACAAGGCAGGCATTGTGTCCGATTTTATTGGGAAAATGAGGTCGTATCGACCCATAAATGTTCTCGCTTGGACACAGATAGCAATAATCGGATGTGAGAGAATATTGCCCTAATCGTATCGCCAACTGTTTTGTTACGTCAATTCCTGGTATCATGCTTTTGTTCAGAACTTTTTATGTGTAGAAAATGTTTAGTTATATTTAAGAATATATCAGAGTTCGTTACAAGTACCCGGTGAAAGATAAAGCCATATTAATAGCGTTCCGTTTTTAATTTTTGGATACGGAAATCCAAAAATCAGGATCCTTCCAAATCACTCAAGCTCAATTACGTAAATGTAACCAGAATATTTAAGACCAACAAATTCCCACACGTTTCCCTAAGTGTTTCCAGTTATTATATAAAATCTATAACGGACTAACCTTTCAAATATTCAATACGACTGCGAATTTAGTGCCTAAAATAGGTGCACAAAGAGCAAGTTAGATCCATTCAGCAATTAGTAAACTGGACAGCCGCCAAATGGAATTAGCAGATATGTCATGAACCGACACAATACCGACTTCATAGAATGGACTATTTTAGGCAAATCCTAAATAGTAGTATTATCGTCATCCTAATTTAATGGAAGCTATTAAGATCACACTTATACGTAACATTTCGTTGTTTTAATTTCAGCTCATTTACTGCTATATAATTAAGATGTATTATCATTGCAAGTTAAATAAACGGTTTTTAAAAGCCAATAATTAGAATCATAGCATCTTGTAGGTTTTTTTTATAATGAAGTTATTAGATTTGTTGGATGCAACCAACCGATTTGTATTTTAGCATATTTGTACGAAACCCTTAGCGTCGCGTGTCCAACTCTCAATAGCCCAGTTATCTTGAATGTATCAAAGGAAAATTTTAGTTTTGTTAGCGACTAAAGGATATATGTGTAAGTAGTATTATTCCTTTGTGGTTTACATACTTAAGGGACCAATACTTCTTTGGAAGATATTGAATAACAACAATACAAATTAGGATTCTACATAGACAGACAGACAACATGTATATCAATGGATAAAAAGGATTGCTACAAATTAAAATCTACATCATATTCTTTTATTTATCTAGTTGTTTTTAATTTAAAATTTAAAATATCTATATTAATCAGTATTATTAAGTTCCTGTAACTTTTTGACATTGTAAATATTCTTTATTATAGTAGAGCGTGAGCTTATGATAAAGAACTCTTTTTTGAGACAGAAATAACCCGGAAAAACAAAAAGTAAAATTTTTGAAATATTTTAAACTTTTAAAACTTTATTCACAAATATTACCGTCCATTCACAAAGTTTGTTTAACCGATAATAATAACAAGTCAATGAAAGGTTGAGTTTCGGAGGTAGCAAAGTCTTTGTATTACGTGAATATAAATTGTGTTGGTTTCGAAGAAAATTACGTGGTTGAAAACTTCTCAGAATAGAACCAAAGTTTCAAGATAATGAAGGGGAACTTTTAGGTTTGTTCTGCATTTTTCTTGCACTCTGTACTTTTTTGAAACGGATAACTTAAAGCAAGTTTAATGTTTGAGTATATAATTAAGATTTATCTACTGCTTTTGATTCATTTATAAGGCTATAAGGCTGACTCTAATTCTGTTGCTGGAATTTGGAAAAATCATAAAAAAATATATTTCAACAGTACGAAAATTTGTTGTCACTAAATCATTCCTTTCTGACCAAATTCCAAAGACCAATGATGAGAAAGGTCTTTATTCTTGAGGTCTAAAATTTATGTACTGAAATAAGTCTTCATTCGAAAACACGTTACAAACAATTGTAGACGTATCGTCAAATTACTTTAGATACACCATTTCAAGCAGTATTATTTTTAAATTCCTTTATCAATAATCCTCCTTGCTATTTTCCCACGAACATTATAAATGGCTCATCACTATGCATGTAGTTTGGCGCGGAAGTCTTCCTAATCTGTGCGGGAGGTGGTTCAGCAGATAAAGGCGACTTAAGATTGATGGAGTGTATAAACTTGAATTTTTACGAGTTTATAATGACTTGTTATTGTTCTTTACGCAGATGATTTATATGTCATATTCTGTAGTAAAGATGATGATTCCAAATTGTGGTAAAAATAAATAACTTATTTTCTTTAAAGTATTAAAGTCGTACACTGTTGACGGGCAATATCAACCAATTATTTTATCGGAGTCTGATGATAGTTTTCCTACGATTTTTTTTAAGTAATTCTTTGAATCGAAATTATAGTTACGTTAATAGGTAACATTTTATTGGAATATAGGCAGTATTTTAGTGAAATAATCATTAGAATTGAAATAAATTTGTCGACATTAAAAATTAATTTATAAATTGTATTAAAATTGTCCCTTTATAATATCTGCACCCAATAAAATAAACAGTTGTCAACACATTCAAATTTATTTGTTTAAGCTCTTTGACATCGCGAGCTTGTTTGTTTGGCCTAAACTAACAGATCGGCTCTTGCCCTGTTGCCCAGCTGTGGGACTAATATATTCTATTTGCTTAGGACGAGTTTACTTAACACTTCGCCCACTCATTCATTCATTAGGCTTAACCATCATTTATTAAAGTTACACCGGATCGAATTTAAATAAAGATGCCATTACGATATAACGAGGGAGGATTTATATTAAGCTTAAATAAATATTACTTTTGTATGGTGGATAAAGATCTTAATCAATGTCTTCTCCTATAGCTTTAGAGGACAGGTTATTGATGTTAAATATTATTATTATGATCAACCATTAGAGTTCCGCTGCAGGGCAAAGGCCTTTCTTTCCTCCTTCCATTTGTCTTGGACTCTGCCTAACAGAGGACTATTTCGTGCGACAGTGTCAAGTTTGTCATCTTCTGATGATATAAAATAATGTATATAAATAAATCTTTCGGTCTGCCGTGTTATTATCGATGTAAAAAGGAGCTTTGAACTATGCTTAAATTGTGATTTACAGAAATATACATGCAGTAATGTACCTATACAGATTGATATTTAAAAAATATATAAATATGAATTTTGGATGACTAGTCGATTAACGTATGCAATGTGTGTGACCAGAGAAGACTAGATATACTGTTTGTGATGTAACAAAAATGATTGTGATGTGTTACATGTTAGTGTCGGCCACCACTGAAAACCAGCGCCGCAACACTGTGTCGTATAGGATCGCTGCATATGCTGAGCGAAGGCCACCTCACATGCTTGTGTCGCATACTTTTCTCCTGCCTTTCTGTTTTCTCATTTTACCATGTTCTTTTGTTTACATGTATATTTGCTTGTCTGTTTTGTGTCCTATATGCATCATACCGGCGAATAAATGCTTTCTTTCTTCTTCATTTACTATAGAAATAGTAATTTACCTGACAGGTGTGGTCGCCCCTGAGCCGGAGCCGGCGCGCGACGGCGACGCGAGCTCGGCGCTCGGCGGCGTCGCGTGCGACACCAACCACGCGTCCACCACTTGCCGCGTCGCCTTCCTGAGAAGAAACATCATATAATTTTAACATATGTTTAATAATTATATTCTTAAAAACAAGTAAAACCTAAAAAATAAGCTTAAAATAAATCAATTTAATAAGAGACATGTTTGATATCCTCGGAAAAAAATCAACTTTGGACGTTCAGTTGTTAAAAATTTGCTATAGACAATAAATTGTTTTAGCCAGATTATCAAACAATGCTCGCTCCCACACAAGAACTTACATTTCTAGATTTATATTATAAATGCGAAAGTAACTCTGTCTGTCTGTCTATCTATCTGTCTGTCTGTCTGTCTGTTACGCTTTCACGTCTAAACCTGTGAACCGATTTTAATGAAATTTGATACAGATAGATAGATATCAATAGACCTTGAGAAAGAACATAGGATAGTTTTTATCCCGGACTTTTGAAGAGTTCTCTTGGAAACGCGATGTAACCGACATCGACGCGGGCGAAGCCGCGGGCGTAAAGCTAGTATATCTATAAAAATATACACTTTGGTCAAATTGTTTTCCTCAAATTCAGATTTTCGGTTTACAATACGTCTAAACCTACAAAGATCAGTACAATAACCAAACATTTTCAACATATTCCCAAGAAACTGAACATTCCCGCAATAAATCGTACTTTTAATCGACAACGACCTAAAAGTCTTGCTTATTTATAAGGTCCATAAAAGTAAACAAGACGTTTTATTACAAGTGTTACGCTACAAGCCTAAAAAACGCTGAAATGTGGGTTCCAATAGCAATATAATGTTTATATGTAACGCAACATAAAGAAATAGAGTAAGGACACAAAACAACAGATGACTAGGTCAAACGAATTAAGTAATAACCTAGATGTTTCATAAAATATCGTAAAGAAACAACAATATCTCGTATATCCAACATAATTTATAAAACAAACTAGTTACGGAGTATACAAAGTAGTAAATACTCGACCTCCGTGGTCGAGTGGCGTACGCACCGGTTTCAAGGTGTCACTAGCTCTGAGGTCCCGGGTTCGATCCCCGGTCGGGTCAATGTAAAAATTCACATTTCTACATTGTCTCGGGTCTGGGTGTTTGTGGTACCTTCGTTGTATCTGAATTCCATAACACAAGTGCTTTAGCAACTTACTTTGGGTTCAGAACAATGTATGTGATGTTGTCCGCATTTATTTATTTATTATTATTTATATATTGCAATACAAAACAGTAAATACGAGAATATTCCAATAGATTAGTTTTTTATTTATAAGAACTCATTACGCAATCTTTAAATAGTATAAATATCGATAATGATATTGAAATATTTTTTTCTACAACTTTTGAAGCCTATCACGTTCGCTTTTTGAAATGAGAAAAAAAGGCACCGCTCTACAGCGTGTAGAGCGCTATCTCTTTTCCATTTAAAATTCTAGTAGCACTAAATCATGATGTACAGCCAAAATCAAAAGCATCAGTGATATATTGTACGTCAATATTTTATTTTGCTTATTTCTCATTACCGCTGACGTACAATACACATATGAATACCTAAGGACAAATAAACAAGAAACACATTCGAATCGTCTCAATACTAACTATTGCATAATCGTAATACAAACATATTCGTCCCTTTTTAACTCTATCGATTAGAGAGGGATAAAGCTAGTATCCTCACTAACACACACATAGCTAGTTGTAACGGAAACATGTTGATAACAATAGTATTTATATAAACTAGTTGACGCAAAGTGTAGATGGTAATGTTTAAATAGGACACACTTACATACGATATACTAATATTCTTCTTGTACTATAAGTAATGTTATTAATATTAATTTTAGCGACCATCAAAAATAAGGGGATGTTTTAAGTTTAGCATTGTTTGACATTCGCAACTCTTAAACAAATCGACCGATATTTTTAAAAAATAATGATTTTGTATTTTTTCTAACTATCTTAAAGTCCAATATTCAGGCTGTTTTTGTCAATGGGCTACAAATACAAGAACTTCAAACCGAATATTTTATCAGTCTTTCTTCAGTACGGACGTTAATTCATTTATTTTTCTATTAGTACAAAAGTTAGGCTAGCCATTAAGATAATACAAGATAATAAGGTTTATACTATTACATAAAACCTCTTTGATCCAATTTATAAAGAAAAATCGTATCCTTCCTCATTTAGAAAATATTATCAGGGTCAAAAGAAATTAAGCCAGGAAATTGTTGGGTCGCCAAAATTATAATTGCCTTGTTCTTAACTTCGGCAAATGTCAAGCATTGAAGGCAATTGCGTATCAGATTTACATAAAAATTACACAAACAGCGACCGGATTCCTTTGTTTTCAAAATTATAATGAGTTGAGTTGAACACAGAGAAAGCACTCAGAGATAATAAGATTAGTATTAACAGCTCTCTGAAGTATTAATGCTATTATAATTAAATCCATGATAATTTAATAACGAAAAATTCCCCTTAAAATTGTAATTTCTTTTTAGAAAAGAGCAAAATAATTTAATTCTAAGTAACGTTTTGTATAATGTGATTTAAAAAGATTTTTTTTGAGGTTTAAAGGCTACAAGCCGAACCCAATTACCGAGGGTCCACCGTCTATCTGTCTGTCCCTCGCCAGGCTGCAGCTTATAAACCGTACCTAGAAGCTAAATAGTTGAAATTTTCATAGATTATGAATTTCTGTTTCCGCCATGACCAAAGTCTATAACTTATCTAATACTTATAAACATGCATGCTTAACTTCCGATTAGATGGCGTTGGGTGCGAGTTTCTGTGTATAATAGGCGTAATTTGTTTTGTCATTATCAAGCTATTCTCATTTTTTAGGAATACTATATTCTATAGTTACGTAACATTGAAAACTAAAATCATCAGGTATTTAACACTTCTATTGCCTCTTTTACCAAGAGCACTATTAAAAAAAAACACTCACCCAAATTACTATATTAACTAACTGTGTGTAATGTATATTTATGACGACCTTGTATAAAGAAACAAAAACATAAACGGAATAAAGTCGCGATTTTACAACCTCTGACGTCATACTCAATATAGGAAAGAAAACTAAAACGAAACACGAGACGGAGACTACAAAGACAAACATATTAAACTAATAAATATTCAGCTTGTTCATTTCATATGGTAGTAGGGATACCAGTGACATCTTCCTTCCCATTTTTCGGACGTCGAACTGAAGGACGAATGGAAATTCTCCAATGTGACAATTCGTGTACGAGTGCAGAGTTGAACAATAACATACGCTCCGTATATTTTGAAATTTATTTGTCTCCGGTCTTGGTACTATAAGGTTGGAAGCCAAATGTGTTCCAAACGCTTGAGTATTCAAGTACCAATGGAGTTGCTGACTTTTAGGGGTCGATAACCAATGGGTAAAAAGAAGCTTATTATTAAGCTCTGCTGTCTGTCCATCTGTCACCAGGCTCCATGATATATTGGTAATTGAAACTTTCTCGGATGATGTATTTCAGTAACTTGGTGATAAATAAATTTGGGGAAAAACCAACCTTCCAGTTTATCTGCGAATATTTCAACATGGTTCATGGCATACAGCATGATGACAGACGGACGTACAAATAGCCGGACTGAGGACAGAGCGTCAGTAAGAGGGTTCCGTTCTTACCCTTTGCGTACGGAAGATCAAAAATTACTTGATTTAAATAAATAATTAATTAAATTTATGATTCGATACTTATGACGTTACTAACCGAGAACACTGACGGAAATACAAAATACCGGTTAATGTCGAAACGAATCCATAATCTCTATATTTTATTTCGCTTTGTTCAAGCTTCTCATACACAGTCAACATCCCCATTCTATGTGATTCATTTTAAATTCAAATTACATCTGCTCCGCCTTAGTCGAGTACGTAAATAATGATTGTACAGCCTGATTGCAGAAAAATAAGAAAAATGACTTATAAATGTAGTTTGCACATATTTACATATTTTTTATTATTGTTTTATGACATGTTCATTCAAAAAAAGATCAGTTCCTTTTCAGTCGGGTTCATGAAAACAGCTGGTCCTTTGGCGGTCTAACGAGTTGCTATTAACAATTGCATACCATCATATAAGACGTAATTATTCAAGTCATTTTATTTATTCATAAAATTAGTCAGTGTTTGTGTCTTAAACGTTTTATGGTCTATCAAGTGACGGAAGAATTGTCGTTATGAAGTTCAATAAAAATTTGTTCCAGAGCAATTTGGTTTGCTCAAGTTTTAGTGAAGATTCTTAAAACTGGACAGAATTTATTGCTGAGGTCAAGGTATTTATGTATGACGGTCATTTAGAAGTATTTTACGCATCTATAAAACTATAATTGCAAGTAAACAGAATAAAGCGAAGTCCGTACCATATAAGTTTATTCTTTGACATAAAAATTGGAGACGACATGAATAGACCATCAAGACAAAGTTAAACATAAAAATCTGTTTAATTTTATGTTTCTATAATGCGAGTTAACCATTATACAAACCCATTAATCAAAACCCTAATTCAACAGTTTTATCAAAATTATGGAAAGTTCTCCAAAACAGCTGGATCAAATTTGATAGTCGTAGATGGATGATAAAACAACTTGCACGTGTCTAGCCGATAAAAAGTTTGTAAAGCGAATTCTCGATAAAAGTTTCCTGATACGAATAGAGAAGTTGCTGTTAATCCTTCCGATAGAATCTCTTAATTGCCTCTTCAACACCCACGAGAAGTGATAGAGTCCGCTCGATTCCGGAATACATGAAAACCGGTGTAATCTGGAAAAAACGACCAAGTGCGAGGAATCTAAACATTGAGGATAATGTTGAAACAGGCTAGAAAAATTATCCTTTACTATATTTTTTTTCCACCGTTACTTTTTCTCAATTTTTATTTTTATTGTTATTTTAGCGGCTACAAAAATACATCATCTGTGAAAATTTCAACTGTATAGATATAGTAGATATCATTGTTCATGCGATTGTTACAGCTTGGTGACGGACCGACGGACAGACAGCTTTACCTTACAAGTTTCCGTTTTTATCATTTGGGAAAGAGACTATAAAAAGCAGTTTGCACATTTATTTTGTTTTATTACTCGAATTTATACGACTGGTCAGTTTTAAATCCGTCTGTAACTTGACTTTAAGGAAAGCCAAGTTTCCTCATAGCCAAGACAGCATGTTTGTTTTATCCGTCGGAAGTATTTTTAACCGTAAAACGAGATAATTTATTACCGAAAAAACAGCAGTAATTTTATGATTTACGATCTTACGTTTATTTTGAGAGGGGAATAACATTATGTTACGAAAAATGGAGTTGGGACGTCATAAGGCTGTATTTCGCATGATCTAATGAGCGGTGTATTCATTACACTCGAAGGAATTAAAATAAAAAGTATTTATTTAGAAATTTCCAAACGTGTTAATTAAAACAAAACATTCTGTTAAAACTTCATAGATCTGAATCTCGTGTCTGATAAGACATTATGAACAACATACACAAAATAAGAAGCTTATGTACCAGCCATATTTGCAACAGAAGGAGCTATGCGAAACTTACAAACTTAATTGAAGTCTTAATTGTTTTAACTGGTCATATAACCAGTTACGTCACAAATCCCGTTCTATACAAATGGGATAGGAACAATAATTAACAGAGCCGTTAAAACTTTGGCGTTTAGCATAGCAGAGAACACAACATAAGTGTCTAGTAGGTTAATATTTATATTGAGCCAAAAAAGTATAGAATCCAAGTTAATGATTTAGAATTTTACAGCCAGCTAAGAAAGCATAAAAAAACAATGAAATAATAAATCCTGAAATCATATTGCATGTTGGCAAAATTTTCGATATTATTATCATTAGATAGCCCGTAATGAAGCGACACAACCGATTTCTCTCGATCTAAGACAACTATCCAATCGAGTTAACAATGGAGTTGATAACTTGTTGTACAACAGAGAACTAATTGAATAAGACAAATCTTGTGCAATCTAGACAGATCAGATGTTTTGTGGTAGCTTGTGCATATTTACAGGACTCTGACCCTAACAATCACTGTAAATTGTTAACGAGGGAAAATGAACGAATTAGATTTGAGAAAGGAATTTCTGTCAACGAAGAACCTTACGGTTCAGACAAACGGGATAAAAGTAGTCAAAGACTTGCGAATTACGAGAAAAATAATCAAAACAGATACAGCTAAGCAGAACTTAATGAAACTAATAATTCTAAACAGTAACCAAAACTAACTGAATGAATCGACCTTGTCAACCCAAGGGGAGCGATAGGCAACACAACAACAAAAAAAATCTATTGTTTAGTTTGTATGATGACACAATGGAACAATTAATAGATCGAAACAAAACTAACAAGTAGACATTTAAACTAATTTGAATACTTGTTGCATTGGGTCATGTTTTGAAGTTGAGGCCTTCGTCATCGCCTTCAAGCGACGGAAAACTCCAGCGGTCAATTAATTAATTCTTCAAGCAACTATTGCCCAACAATTTGAGGTGCACACATGTTCTTAAAGTTAAACAAAACGTGGTATGGAATAGGTATGACGATAATTTTGTGTTTCAGTGTCCGTCTTGTAGTTTAATGTGTAATAATGGATACCTATTTCTTAATTTGTGCCTTAAACATAAATTCTCTCTCGCTCTAATTACAGTGAATAAAACTTACGCGTAAGTCACGATATTTAAGAAATCGTTACTCCACTCTTCTAAACTTTAAAGCAGTTTATATCTATCAATTTTAGATCTTCAGAGAAAGAAAAAGATACATGTCTAACATTTTTAAATTATCTTACGGAAGGACTGAATAGATTTTTATTTTCCGACTAAGTCGTCATCCCTATTATATAAGATGCTATGCACAAGAAGAGGCTAAATTGCACCAAGAAGGTCCGCTAATGTAATCAAATCAAAGCCTTGAAACAATTGTTATCAAGTTACACCAAATTAAATCTCCAAAGGCTGTAATCACACCCACCAATAACAATGACTACAGAATCATCCTATTTGTGATCGACAAAGATTAGTTACTGATGATAACAAGTTTATCTTAATATGAATACATCAAGGTCTCAACAATAAAAGCGATGAATAATTTGAAGTTATTAAAGATATTGTAGAGAAAAAAATTAGGTTTAATTAAGTTGGGAATACCTCTTTTTAACATCTTTTGTATTTAGAGAACCCTTAATACTGAACCATGTTCTTCAATGTTCTGGACCTGTGAAACTGAGTTACCTATGTTTGATATGTTATGATAATATATGAAGTATTTAATATCACTTATGTAGTTTTATCATCTACATTCATTGATGTTCTAATTGTTATATTTTTTTTTAAATAATTTTTCCCGCACTTAGTAATTTAACATCGGATTGATCCCAAAGATACACAGGATTAGGACAAGCATTCATGTACCTAAAATTTAGTTTAATATCAGATCTATTTCAAACAAATTATAATAATCTATTGTCGAAATAATCTCACCACTTTACAACGAACGAACGTTTTATGATATAATGCAATTCGGTGGATAATTCTCGAAATTAGCTAATAAATTAGAAACAATAGTGTTAATTGCACGGCAAACACAAAACTCATTTGTACGGGATTACATAAAACGGATTATGCGAAATGAGTGGTACGTTCAAACGTATTTTATCATACTAAATTACCTGCGTACCTTACTGCAACAAAGTGATATAGCATTGCTATAGAACTGTTGTGGAAGCAAGACACTGCACGTAGTTGCGTTTCGCTTCTACAACGACATCATTATCCTAGACTTTTACAACATGTAACGTAACTTTTTTTAACATATTTGATTTAACTTCCAGCTTCCAACTTCCAGTGTAACTGCAGCTAAGTACCAGCGTATTACAGATCGTGACTTGGAATCTGAATTCCTCAATCCAGACGATACCCTTAAGACTGGTTGTCAGATATTCTAGCTTCTGACTACCTGTAACGTTTGTCAAAGATGTATAAATAACAACCCACAATTTAACGTGCCTTTCGTAACACGAAGAAACTTGCTATAAGATAGATGGTCACCCATCCACGAACCAAGTGTGGCTTAACCTGTGATCGATCAACTTGTGCAGTTGCAGTTTAGCCACGAGCTCCTCCATTGATCCTAAATCACGATCTCATAGTACAAGCATTGAATTAATGACGGTCCCTATAATAGTCACGTAGGTATATCAATAATAAGAAAGTGTACACATTATCGTGCGTTAATAAAATTCCCTTTCTGTCGAGAATAATTAACTATTCTGATTTCATTATTGACACGGGCTATTGATCCTCGAACAAATACAACGGACATGCGGTGTGGGATTAACTGAGAGCTTTTGGTGATGGATTGAATGTTATTTGTACAAGAGCATGTGTCGTAAATATAAAAGGAAAAATGGTTATGTCAAAAATAATCCGTTTACATAAATTGAATGAACGTGTGAACGTCTAAACATTTTAAGGAACTGATTCAAATTCTGATAGTTCTAATTAAACCAATACAGGAGTTTAAGAAGATTTGTAAGAGGCAAACAAGCATCGAAAACGAATTCGTCTTCATAAACACACTAAAGATGCACTTCATTCAGGTGTATGGATGGATTCAAGTAATGTATAATTTTAAGTTGAGTAGTTGAAACTATCACATGAAATTCACTGGGTTCAAGCTCTGCGTTAGCACATCAACGATAGGTTTTAGAACAAAATACAATGTAGAGTGCGATATTAAAAGGGCTGGTGGCTTTTAGCCAACAGTTTAAAATATAACATTACCATAACACACAGTGACACTTGATTGGATTCCAATAATTAACATATCTTGGATATGAGTCAGATAATAAGTCAGTTCTAAATTACTGCAGTTGACACGTTTATTATACCACAACAACTACAGTAAATAATAAAAACAGTCAAACGCGAGTTCGACTCGTGACATGGATTGGTTGGGTGACAGATAGGTTTATCAAGCACCAACAAAATAACCGTAACAAGCGATGTGTAAACTGGATATTTATTGTAACGGCATAGAAATATATCATCTGTGAAAATTTCAGCTGTTTAGCTATCAGGGTTCATGACATGTACCCCTGGTGACGGTTCTAAAATCTTCAAAAGTTTTATCCAGGTAATTGCTTTTTCGGCGAGCCCTTTAGTTATAGCTGCATAGACATTATCCTCTTTCTGCAATCTGATAAAAAGGAGCCTAGGTGTAGCTAACTCTATACTAAATTGAAAAAATAATCTGGTTCTATCTTTTTAAGCGTGAAGGGATGACAAACAAACAAACTCACAAACTCCAGCCTATATATAATATTAGCGTGATTATACCACACCTACAAATACTGGCGCCAATATTCGGCCAACATTGTCAACAAATAATTCGTGGGCTGAACGAGCGCAAATAATTGCTGATTGCTGTTGTTATACAACTGTTTACAATAAGCTATTGCTTCAATCAAAACTGGTAGTAGGCGTATCGTTGACCACAGTCTATTTGAATTTAAATTTACATAGTAACACGATAGGCGCCCACGTGGACGAATAATCATTTCATTAAGTTTAATTATTAATTATATTTTGTCAAAGATATGAATGGATCAAACATGAAAATAGCAACTGTTAATTAAGTCACGTATTTTAGAATTAACATTTTCATATATTCTGGAGATTTGATCACCGTTAGCGCTTGTGAATCTTACGTAGAGAAAACAGATAGAGCAGTGGTTGAAGTCCCTGGCTCAATCTCCGCATAGGACAAGCATTTGTGTGATCCAGTAATACTTGTACTGATTCTAGGTGTCTTTGTGCATGTGACTTGAACCTTTGTGAAACCCCGCGACACAAGGATAATACTACTAAAAAACAAGAAAAAAACAGACAATCTTTATTTCCCATTCGTTTAACACATCTGAGAGCATGACATTCAGACTGACACGGTCTGATTCCAAGTATCATGTGACGACCTAATGAAAATAAGGTCTATCAATATCAAAGACGATAAGATACGGAATATATTACAGAATGTATATACACATAGCTACAATAATTAGAAACGAGGTGGCGTGTGAATGAGTCATTGTTGCATGCTTTTAGATTTCAATGAAATTCAAATGAGAGATTCAAATTAGAATGAATGAAATTTACACATTGCACTGCGTCCGAACCAATCCAGGTATAAAGGTATTGGCGTAATATTGAGCCGGGAGTAAAACAATGGAATTTGTGAGCAACGATCCATTGATTCAAATTCGCATCACTTCACAAATACATTAGGTATGCCCGGGTTCCAGCCAGGTACAAAATTATGTAACCAGGTGTTGTATTTGTGGTACATACTTCCTACAATGTATACTAAAGCAATCTATGTTTAATTCTAACATTCCTCTGGAAGTTAAATCCGTATAAGATGACATTGAGCTTATAGTCATAACAGCAAACACATCATCCAAGTAGAGATATTGAAATCAACTTATAAAAAACTTGAAACTATCGTTCAAAAGAGACGGGCAGCTTTTACTTGAACTAAAATCTAAAGTTATAGTAACAGCTCGTATTGCAGTTAGCAAAAGATTTGGAACAGTATACGAGCTCCTTACTAATCAATAAATTATCATAAGCTACTGCAGATTAGTACCGAATTATCTGTGCAATAAAGTATTTTTCAACAAACTATTACAATTCATGTTTAGTGGTACACCTTTTTTGAACCGATGGTAACCCTAACAGATCAGCTCTTACAAGGAACATTTTAGTAGCAAGCTGAACTCTTACCCGTAAAAATTACCAGAAACTACAATGTTTCAAATGCAACGAATCAGGCAACGCTTAAGCAGACTGAAATTTCACTGTCACCAACTTCATCATATTCCTGGTATAATATACAAATGGAGATTATCTTCTGCGCATTAAGAGGGATTTAGGATGGCTGGGCTGACAACCTCCCAAAGCCAACCTACGCACAATTTTCCATATTTGGAGCCTACTTGGGGAATAGGGAGTTCTTCACCGGCGCACCACTACCCAGTACCCAGAAACCAACTTACCTTAAGAAGTAGTCGTGCACAAACTCCTGGTTCTCGTCGAGCCAGGCCTCAGTGCGCGCGCATTCAGCATCGTAGCAGGTGGGCGCGGGCATGCCGCCGCCCGCGCCACCCGCCGGCTCCTCTATGCTCCGCAACTGTAGGCCTGGAACAATACAGAAGACACTCAGTTTGGCACTCAAGTGGCAGTTATATTTAAGCTGCTGTTTAGATTCTTGGATGTAAAACATGTTTTTTTGGACATAAGAAAGATGCTTTATGAATGTTCTAGGATATTCTTAATGTTTTTTTTTATAATCAATACTTACTATACAGCTTATAGAAGAAGAAATCATTAGATAATACTACAAAAAAGGAATATATTATAGATAAGCACATGGAATGATGAATGTTAGATAGAAACGTATTATGATTGCACTTAAAAAATAAGTTGAAATAAAAACGAAAACTTTTTACCAATACAATATTAAAAAAAGTGAAAAAATAATTTATATTTGACACTGCATTATTATTTGCAACCTTTCCTATAAGGTGGAACATTTGAAGTGTTTCTGAGCGACGCTAATGAGCCTCTTGGAGAGAAATAATGCATTCGAAGAAATTCTTTCTGTTTGCAACGAATGAAGGCTGAAAAACTTTACAGGTCACAAACCCGGTGATACAGGGTCTAATGAGAGTTCTCTGATTGTATTGGAAACTACAAGCAAGGAAAAGATAAAATAAAAATATGAAGTAGTATGCCTTTCTAGAAAAGAGTTTATTTGAAATCTGGAAAAAGAGAGGGGAAAAAGAAAAGTCTGAAACTCTCTTCCGCTTCCCATCCGGAAAAAAAGTCAGCCTCAAAAGTACTAAGAACGAAGAGAGATGCCGCTGTTGCCGCTGATGATGCTCTAGTACTACGTTGTCACACTCCCACAACTTAATTTGATTTTTTTCGCACATGGCGTTTGGCCTGATGTGACATAGTCAGGAGCATTATTATTACGTCAACTATACATATATTGCAGTACAGAATACAGATATGTATGTTACCGTGACTATAATGCCTCGTGCCTAAAATCCTGCTATAGCTGAAAGCTTTTCTATAAATGCTTGCGCCGTAATTATAAAAGGAATGTTCACGAATTTCTGACAACATGGATTTGTCAATCTTCCAGTTCTAGTTATTTGGAATAAGGGATTCGAGGAACTAACTGGTGCCTTGCCTTTTAATAGTTTACCCAAGAAAATACAATATAACAAAAATTCCAAACTGTAGATGTTTGTTCAAAACTGTCCGAAATCCACCATAGTAACAGAATTTTTGTCGTTGTACCCAAAAAGCTTGAGCAAAAAAAAGTAAATTCTAAATAAGAAACAGACAACAATAGAACAATATGTCGCTTTAAAAGGGGATTACAGTAAGATCTTATTGCTAGACAGTTTAACTGTTGCTAACGAAGCGACACTACAGTGTCGTTTTAATAAAGCAAATGGTTTCATTAAGCGCTCAATCAGTACTGCACGCATTGAGAAATCCAATAGGGGACATATAGAGGGGATTAAACTTAAAGCGATGAATACAAACACTTATAAAGGCATAGCTGAGATATTCAAAGGATTTTGTCCAATAATTTTACAACTAAATTTAATTTCAACAAAAGCAATTTTTTTTCTACAGGGTTTTATTAATTTCTTTTAATTTTTGTACTCATGTATGCTCGTTGGTCGTTCAGATTAGGAATAGCAATTTCGCTTACGTGAATATTCAGAACCTGCTTTCTATTCAAACCTTAACTATCATTCAACCAAACATGTTACTCATATCACGTGTACAAATATTCAAGAAACGTATTTATTTTTTCTATTATTTTATTTACCACAGCAAAAGTTTTCTGATCTTCTCAGATATGTGGGACGCACGTGGTCAGAAATCACAAAATACAGCGAGGTTTGGAAAAAGAACGGGGAGAAACTTCAGCCTTAAGTGACATCTTCTATATCTAAGACTAGCTGTTGCGACTTCGTCCGCGTGCTTAAAAGATATAAGTATGATTTATACCTGCCCTTTTTTTTTCTACATTTTCCATAGTATCTTCGCTGCTTTTAGTCGCAGCGTAATGGTATATAGCCTCAAATCTTCCTCGATGAATGGTTTATTCAATACAAAAAGATTTTTTCAATTTGAACCAGTAGTTCCTGAGATTAGCGCGTTCAAACAAACTCTTCAGCTTTATATATTAGTATAGATTACAGAAATCAAATCTATTCACAGGCAGATCACTATTTGTAGTTTCCAGTTCGGTTTATCCATTTAGTAGTTATACGGTATGTTGCAGCATATTTATTGCTTACGTAGCTTCAACTACAGCTGTGGTTTCTGTTAACGTGCAGTGCAAGCAACATTTACGCTGAAGTGAACCTATTGATCAGAGACCAACTAGCATTTGTTTAACTGGAAAGAGGATTTACCTCTTAATGATATGATGGTGCTTATATTTTATTTTTAGTATACTTGTAACAGTATCCTGTTTATTTTATGTATGGATATTTTAAATTAATTTTAAAAGAATTAAATTAAAGAAGAATTAATTAAAAGAAAGAAAAGAAGACAAAGGATTGAGTAAGATGGAAAATTACATCGACGTTGTAGTATAACCGTACTCGCTTATAAAACGAAAAGAAGTTATTAAATTACCTTATTAGTTTAGAGGTACTCATTTCGATACCTAAAAGTCGGTCTTACATAACTCATTGACAGACATTCCCATTTAAAGCTATTTAATTTTTAACTTCTAGCTCAGTGAAACCGCGACCACGTCAAATTATTTACACTCGATTGGAGTTTGGTAGAAGCGGAAGGAATCTGGTTCCCAGTAGCGGGTAACTATACGGTGAACATAGCAAAAATTCTTCAATTTTTATATTTAGAGTCATTTTAGTTTTTTTTAAACGACTGGCGTTTGTTTAAATGTAATCCATGTGTTGTTGGGGCTTACAAAGCCCTTCCTTTAGAATTTTATTAATTCCTATGCGGTGACCGAAACCACTCAGTCCGAGCAGAAATTATTGCCTGTCACTTTATTTTTTAATCTGTTCATCTTGATCCCTTAATAACACTTTATATAAGATGGCCTCTGCCGGTTTCCTTGTGAGACAGATGACATACTTTACGCTTTTGGTAATCATACGTGTTTTAGTGTGACCCTTCCGGCATTCACCTGTTGACTACTTAAGGTCAGAGATAACCTTCTGCTACTTAATTAGGGGACTATTATGATCAAAATAACGGTTGTCGACATTGAAGTACGTATTATGATGTCCTTATTATTCGGTAGTCGAATATTCGGGAAGATGTATTTCGAAGATGATTTGATTTGACTTACGATTGTTAATTTCAGGATTCGCCCGCATGAATTCGAGTAAAATAAAATCTTCGGTTGTCACATATAATTTATATTTTATGATAAGTCCTTATTCATTTAGAAACAGATTCAGACATTCAGAAAACATATTAATTGTAGAAGGAAACCATAACAGATACTGTAAGGTTTTATAAATAATCAACTATTATTTTAACAACACCTAAATCATCTTAGTCAAAATGCCTGAAACGATACAATAACAAGAGATACAACTAAATAATCCCCTTATGACGCAGCAGTGTACAAATATAACAAAACAATTATTGCAGCACAAGCTTTCACCAATTATAGACACGTTTATATTCTTGGTACTTATATCAACAAATTGTTAATAGAACACGCGATGGTAAACATTAGCTTTTGCCTAATTGAAATTGACACAACATGGTATGAGTAAGCTACAGCACAATTAACTATGGCATCCATAATTGGATACCAGCTTATAAATGCCGTTCCATTAATACTAAAAGGTATATTGAGTATCATTATCAGAGTAAACGAAGTTGTTTTGGAAACTTAAGAATTCTACGAAACTACGTCACTGAAAATATTAATAAAAAGTTATTAATAGTTCGGTTTAAAAAATATGAAATGTTTTATATTTGTGTTATTTTTTTAGTTTTGCAACTGGTAGAACAGGAGAACTAAAGAAATTTGATATTAATCGGATTTATTTTTTATTTTTCATTTAGGCCATAACATTTTGTTCATTTGATGAGAAAGATTGTGAAGCATTTATCGTCTATTAACTTTTTTGTGGTTTAATAAAATAAATGTCCCCATTAACATTTATTTTATAAAAATTCCACTCCAATGGGGTTTCTTAAAGATTAGATTTAAACAATACGGCATTCCGCAACTTGCTTGCTAGTTAGCGAATTCATATTATCATTTAAAATAAATGCTGTAATTCAATTGCTTTAATGATGTTATTAGTTAAAAGATAGTACGATTAGAATCCTTGCAAAGTATTGCAGAAAATAGCGTTAGAAAATCGTCCTTATTTTAATTAATGAACGTAAAAGCTAATTAAAGCAAATATGCGCAATTTAGATAACTGCGCTTATTCACAGTTAATGTGTTGACAGCTTGAATTTGTTGCTCATTAACATTTGCAAGCTTTGCTTTAATACATTTCTCAGTTTATTTTTAACAACATTAGTTTAATTTCGCTTTTTTTGTCGTCATCAGGAGTAGACCGTTATTTTACATGAAGCGATTAATATTAGCAGTGTTTATAAATTATTTTAGTATTAAGCTTGTCTGTCAAAAATCAAAGGTTACCATAGTATAAGGTTATAGGTTACAATGCGTTATTTCTAAGGATAAATCTCAATATGTTTACTAACGTTTACAAATTCACAGAACGATCTATTAATAAAGCTTTAATAACGCTCTATGACTTAAATAACGTTTTTTTTTAATCTGTACTAATATATAAAGCTGAAGAGTTTGTTTGTTTGAACGCGCTAATCTAAGAAAGTACTGGTTCTAATTGAAAAAATGGTCTATTCAACAAAAAAAATCATTTTGTGTTGAATAGACCATTCATCGAGGAAGGTTTTAGGCTATATACCATTACGCTGCGACGAATATGAGCGAAGATACAATCGAAAATGTGGAGAAAACAGGGAAAAATATTTGAAGGCTTCAAAAATTCCTAACTTATATCTTCTCACCACGCGGACGAAGTCGCGGGCAACAGCTAGTTTTAATATATACAGCATGTTGTGTTCTAGGAAACATACAAATACAGTTGCATGTAACATTCACGTAGCAAAACAGGCGTGGGTGTCAAGGGCGGAACTTTTCCTGTTAAACTTACCAATACATGTTATTATTATTTGATACAAGACGTGCTTGCTATAAATAACCAAACATTTTCGCTAAACTAATATGATTCTTCTTCTACTGTTATTACTTTTTTATGTTTTTTTTGTACTGGACGGTTGTTTTTAGGTTGTAGACAAATGATAGAAGTAATATGAAGTGGTATATTCAAGACAGTCTCGATGGGGTATGGTCTAAAAAATCTTAATGTAGCCTATAAGTTGTCTGGTTTGTTCCACGCTAGTCTCCTCAGATTTACAAGCTAGTATTATCAAGCTAGCGAACGGAACCGAATGGTTGACACCGCAGGTCGTTATATTAAAATGTCGGATGAATTTACAAGATGAATGGTTTAAAGATCAATAAATCAACGTCGCACAAATAAAGGAGGATTGTTTTCATGACTGTTTATAGTTTATAACGATTTTTTCTTGCCTAAAACAGCTGCTTAATAAACGTTAAATTACAGACCCAGGTACGCGTATCTAATATCAACTTGATATTCATATATTTTTATGTGTAAAACGATATATTTTACATCACATAGGAATGAATATGAATAAAATTTATTAACCTACAAATTCGAATACAAAGAAAAAAGAAAATCAATTCGGCAGAAGCCGCTCAAAAAAAGGTAGTTAAATGAATTTATATCCGTGTCATATCAGTTCATAATTCATGATTGTATCACCGAGAACTCTGCTTATCCCACCCACAAAACATATTCGCATAAATCAGCAGAACCTATCGCGATACGATACATAATTTAAGCGCAAATCCCAGAAGACTGAGTTTAATATTTATTAAATTTCCATATTCCAAACTATTTTCAACCTTTTACGCTGTGAATGTTGTTTGCATATTTATTGAATTTATTTAAAATAGAGCTTTGGACGTCGATTAAAAGTCCAATTAATCCAATTTTAATCTGGTTCCTGGATTATGGTGATATCGAATCGACGCAATTTAAAATTTTCGTGTATTTTTTTGACGGTGACTTTCTGCGTACTACAGATACAATATTTGTTGAAACAGACATCGATCGTATTATTGATAACATTTCTGATTATTGAAAAAAAGAAGCAAAACAAAAAGAGTATTTTGAAATATCGTTGATTCTCCAGCACGACTATTGATAAGCTAAGAATTTTGTATGGCTCGTAAAATAATTATGGTGGACCCATTAAAAAAAATTGTAGCTCTTTTTACATGTCACTCGGAGTTTTTCAACACTGGTTACACATATGTACGATGACGTGTATAGGTCACGTAATATTTATCAACCAATAAAAATATTGCGTGGGCTATTAAATTGATTGTTTACAAACAACTTGTCACATTGCTACGTATTGTTCACAATCATAATATGCCTGAATCAGTAAGATAGATTCGTGGAATACTGAATCAGGATACCGTTGGGAAAATCATGATGCCGGGGAAACCAGACTAAGGAACGGAAAATCAAAGAAGTGGTAACGAAAACTCAACCTTAGGTCTATAAAATAAAGACTAATTTTCTAGAGTGCATTTGAAGAAACTACGGCCAATCTACGTTGATAAATTATGACAAACATTTAAGTGTGACTCATAAGATAATTGGTGTGGCAATGTTGTCTATAGGGTTAAATGCTTGTCATTTCGCGTTGTGGGTTAATTAATAATTGTTCTAGCTGTCAAAATTGTTTTGCCATATAAATTATTTCTTCCGTTTATGTTTTTGAGGCAACCCTACATCACATTTTCTCATTTTATGATACCATTTAGTAACGTCCGTCCGAAATCAAAAAGAACCGACGGTTTTTTAATAAACGTGAGCACGAATCCAATATTTTTGTACTATATCTTCGCGAAGGAAAACAAAATCTTTCGCAAGTTTTAAAGTCAAAACATATATTTATCATTAGTATATGTAGTTATTCATCTCTAAACATAGAAGCCAGTGTAAAGTAGGAAGTCTTGTCTAAGTTTAAATGCTAAACTCCTACTCTGATAATACTTGTCTATTTTTCGCGGCGTCACATACTTTTTAGTTTGACATAAACATTATAATTTTATTAGGAAAGTATCGACTTTATGTTTTGGTGGGTATTAACCTGACATCTTATGATGTTTTGCTTTTATTTTTATATCATTGTGACGCTTCACGTGTTAATTGAATTGACCAGACTAGTTTTAGACATAAGTAAAAAAGTGGATGCTAATATTATAGATATTTAATAAACACGTATAAGTTTTTGTTTTCACTTGTGTATACTGTAAATCAGATGTAATAAGAATTGTAGAAAAGAGAAGGTGAACCAGATAAAATTGAAATGATTAAAAAAAATGTCTAAGAAGACTTGCACAATTAACATTTAATAAAACAACAAATTCAAAATTCGTTCAATCCATTCGGAAGCTTACGCGGATGGTTACGCTGCGATTCAAAAGACAGAGACATAATAGAAATCTTTTTATTTGCAAACTCATTCCATTCAAAGTGTTTTAATTTCAATATAAATAATAGTTACAAATGTGGTATATTGTTGAAAGGATGACCACTTTTTGCTGAAACGTTAACTGTACAGACTGTGATAAAATTCATCCGTTCATTCGAACCGGCTTTGGGATTTTCGCTCTAGTGATTTGTTTTTGTGTCGATAGTGTGAATGCTTCTATTGTTTACTTTGTCGTTTAGAATACACTTTTGTACTCTTTTTAAATCTTTGTATAGCCTACTATGAATTTTTAGGTGGCATTTGTATCCGTATTTCCAAAACGTAAGGTTGAATTTTCAGATGCATAAGTTACTTGTGCGAGAGAGTATATACGTAAAACTGACCTAATTTTAAGTTGCTTCCTTTGGGCTTACTAAGCCTAACTTGAAAGTTAGCGGTTTACTTAAGAATTGTCTAACTACCTTGGGTCGCAACTTAGTTGTTAATTTTTGAAACTACCGAACTTCAGTCCTTAAAGTTATTCTGAACATGTTCATGTGTGAAATGTAGGTACGAATACCTATGCTTTAGCTTCAAACTTAGAATACAAGTCACTTTGATTCAGAGTAAGGTGATAATACTAGTGAATCCAATGCATTTATATGGACTGAACACTGGGTTATATGCAATAGTTTACTTCAATATTCAAATACAAAATAAACAAGAGTTTGCGGGTACAACCGCCAATATAGCTTCGAAATCCTTGTTGTCTGGCTTGGTTTTATATCACTAATCCATTCTACCGGCACTGTACCAAAACGTAGTTCGTGGTTTGTACTCAAGGCCCAAGCATTAATCTGTATATTGGGTATCGGGGAGCTTTGAGCGAATTGTATGCACAGCCGAATACGAAAAGCAATGGATTTTATGATGATTCTATGTGTTTTATCTTCTACTAGCTGGGACCAGCGGTTCCGCCAGCTACAAATTAAGATGATTCTATAGGAACGATATTCCAAGTACCTAATAAACTATCTTTGTATTCGAATCTTTGTCTTCGAAATTTGTCCAATGGATTTTGCTTAAAAGTGGAACAAACATGCATCCATCCAAACACATTTTCATCTCTTTAAAATTGGAACAATTAGACAAAGTGTCACTTAAAAGCGTCTAAAAACTAATATCCGTTGGCATTTCGCCATAGGGTACTAAATCATTATCATGATCATGTCAGCCTAGAATCTCAAACTGCCACTTTTTGTTCCAGTAGCTTCAATATAAAACATTATATTTCGCCTCTTCATTCCATCCCAAAATTGCTTGTCCCTTTTTGAGGCTTCCTGAGCCTATGTAACTGTGTGTTACATATTATTATATCGCAGTACCTAACACAGCAACAAACAAGCCACTTCATACAACCCTTTACGTTATAAATAGCAAACAATAATCACGTTAACAAGCTTAAATATTGTATGTGTGAACATTATCCAATATTGAGCGGAGCCTTACATAATTTATAAGAGCAAACAAACCTTACGAGTGTATTCATAAATAAGTACAGGAATTTATGTTAAGAGTATGGCGTCATAATTTTAATTGCCTTGAATTACATTTTGGTTTTCGGAATTTTTCACAGTCAAATAGTCCCAAAATCTTCGCCTTCTAGGAAAACCAAGTTAATGGATTTTTTTGAGAAACAATTATAGTTTCGTAGAAATGTTAATTGTGAAATATTTTCAGAGAACAGAATATTTGGAATAACGAAATGTTGTACATAATTATGAACGATTTATATTTTAATGTGACAACTAACAAACATTTCGTAGAATATTTTACATCTTCCGTTGAACATTTATTTAGAGTAAACGCGTCATAAATTCGCCTGTTTAAAGCTGTTTAATTCCCCAGATTTTCTGTTTAACGCTCGTTTTCTTGCTTGTTTGTTCTTTTGTTTATTTTAACAATTGTTCCCCTAAGGGCGTTATGCAAACCGCTACAAACTTCTCGACAATTTTAAGTAGGTATGCACGAAATGCTGATGTGGACTTTGATCTTAATTTCTTACTCCCGCTTTAAATGTTTGTGAGTGTCGTGTGTTTGTGATTCATTTGTTTTTATGAACGCCACGAGTTGTGTTTCAAAGTTAAAATTCTAAATATGAAAAGCAAAGCAAGTTTCGTCATGACCGCGCGATGCGACTGAAGAAAGATTTGAATGTGTCTTTTTTGTTGATGAAAATTTTGTGTCCTTTGCATAATGGAGAAGGCCGTTTCAACACCTAACGCAAGAAGAGGGGTATTATAAGTATGGCGGTTCTGTCTATCTTCGTCTGTCTGGAACCTATTTAACTCTAGCCCATTAGAATATTGAAATGTATATGTATCAGCTTTGCTTAGTTTGAGACTAGATGGCGCTGTGTAAAAGTTGAGGATCATTATTAAATTGGTTAAGCAGTTTAGTAGATTAATTGTGGATGCATAACAGAACGATATTAAAACTATACTATACGAATGTACCGATGTGAATGTTTTTTGTATGTGTTTAGGTTGTGCCCTGAATGGTTCAAGTATACAAATCAATAAGGCAGATTAACTACAACTACTTATATGTCAGTAAGAAATATATATATATAGTTGGCAATGTCCCTCTATACACTTTACTTATCCAAATTCAGTTCATCTATATAGACTAATCAAAGCCGTGTGTGGGCAGCAAATATAACTGCAGTCTATATGTTTATAATATCTACCAGCGGACCATAACCCAATACTATAGAAAGATCACCTATCCCTTGTGTTTCCAGGAACAGTTTAATAACGGTATTGTAATTCCGGGTTCAGAGACTTTGATGACAAACATAATACAATGGACTGTTACATAACATACTGTACAATAAGTTCATATACAGTTATGAAGGGAGTGTGTGTTCTGTCTAAAATCAAATTAATATCGCCGACATATTTCGTTTTGACGCTCTATGTGTAACAAACTAGAACTGCTATAAGTATAAAGGCGGGTCTTAAATGTAACTTGTATGAAGGATTACAACGCATTGCCATACATCGACACAAAACGCGGATGACGAAGCACGGCGTTTCAGGTTTGGTCAGTAAGAGTCTGACACTACTCATTTCCTCCCTCGAGGGAATGGGAGTCCATGAGGATTCCCCCGACTTAACAAAAAAAAAGTTCTTTAATGTAACTTAAATTATGTTTGTCTGAATCGTGACAAACGTGTTACAGCTGCGGTAAGGTATTCTATTTAGTATTTTAACGACAGACGAGAAGGGTTTTGATAAAAATAATAATAATAAGTGTTCCTAGAAACTTTATTTAAAGTGGCAATGCACGCAACCCGAGTGCATCTAGTTCAGAAATAACTGTAGCACTTCACATAATAAGAGTGTGAGTTATTACAGCAAACTATTTAAAACTTTACATACAGTTAACGGACTGCGCCAGAAGCGCATTTATTCATGCTTCATAGCATTAGGATGAGTTCAGAAAGGTAGCAGTATAGTAAAGAAAAGGTAGCGGTAAGTAGCAGAGGATGTTTATAAAACGCTCGAAAATTTACTTTAACATTATTTAAATAAAGTGCACTTATGTGCGCTTGAACCTGAAAAAAACTCTTGCGTTCTCCGTGACACCACGAAAAAACCGGCTTTCAATTCAGACACACTCTTGAGTATACGTAATACGTAAAGAATATGGCCGAATCTTCCTCTCCTTCAAACCTTTAAACGAACGTAAGTACATACCCAGTTGCATAGCCTTTAAGTGTCAGTTTTCATACAATTCCCTTATCAGATCATGTACTGTGGACTTGACATAAATATTAACGTTCCTGACGATGACGCTACTCCTCCCACATATTGACGTGATTCTTGATTATGATCTTTATCGTCATCATGCATTATTATTCTTAGTACTACTGGTGCTAGAACATGAATAGAGTTACTCATGACACGAAGTTAAAGAATATGGGGAAAACAGGATTTCAGAAAAATGGGATCTCGAATCGTTTTTCCTCAAATTAACCATTTACATACTGGTTCCTTCTCTTACAAGAGGATGCTTTTGCGCATCAGTAGGACAATTGGATACCAATGTTTTATATATTTCAACAGTACATTTAGTCAGTTTTCGAGCGATTTCAAACAGGAGGTTTTCAATTCTTCTGTCTTCCTCCTTTGTTACAGACAAGGCTGAGAACCACGAACTAGGTTTTTTCAATCTTTATTTAATTTAATGTGAAATAAATAACCGTCATTTGGTCCCATAATAATATTATCAAGTGGGCCCAGTAGTTATATTAGAAGTCAATTGTATGTTTTTGTTGTCAAAAAATGTTAATGTTTTTTTTTTAACTTTACATCTTGTAAGCATGAACATTCATGCGATAATTTGTATATCCAGACTTTTCATCCATACTGTGCCAGCTGTGCCTTAGGGAATAAGAGGTATCGAACCATACAATATTAACGACATACGGACCAGAGTTCTACTTTTTCTGATATGTTACACGATACATTAAATATTTTAGTTATGAGAAATTACTCTCTCTCATTTCGTCTTCATTTGGGGGCAAATTCAGTAATTTGGCGTAGATTTGGTAATAAATCCATTGGGAATTAACGATAATTTAGCCACGCTTTTTAACACAATCACAATTACAGCAGAAACAACCGTGGCACTTTCAGATTTTGATTTTGTGTGATTTTATATTCGAATTTATCATGACACGACTTCCAAAACATGACATTATTCATTTCATCATTCACCCCAGAACACCATTACTTACATTAGAAAACTAATAAAATTGCATAATAACCACTGAATCACTGGGAAACCCACGGGGTATCCGAACGGAAAATTTCCGTATACGAATTACATTACATAAGATTAACTATAATTGGAATTTTCCATAACCAAGAACCAAATCCGTACAAATGGCGTCGCAATCAAACAGTAAAGATTAAACATATTTCTAGAACAATCACATCTGTATCCATTGTTATAGGGACATAAAGTGTGATAAATTTATTGATCCGAAAAAGGATTATCGGCCTGATAACCCCGCACTGAAATATATGACATCGTAAAACGAGGCCTGTTTTATTCATCATAAAACGACTTTCAATAGAGGAAATTAAGTTGACCATAAAATGCGTATCGCGAGCTGTAGCAGTTCGCCTCATGGGTGTTTTAAGCCTGCTTTACTAAAAAGAAAGAAAAATTGCCTCGTAAAATAGAAGACTCTCGGTCTAAACAATGCGATGGCTTGGTAACCAATAATGTTGATATTGAAATCGATGGTGCAACGAAGTCATGTGTTCATAAGGCCAATGACCACTTTGTATGCAGCGTTGGTCGCTCCGACCGTATTAGTGCTGGTTAGAGCAACATTTTCTTTAACACGTTGCATAACTGCGCACAATAACTATAACCATTGCGGACAGCATTGTGTTAGCTATTAGTTTGGATCACACGCTGTTTGGCTCGCCAAATTTTAATCGTGCATAATGTTCGGATCGTGATTGTAATTCAGTTCAACAATTAATAAGTAATTACAATTCAACAGCTTATGAGCCAATCGATTGACCCGCCAAAAATTTTGGCACAAACAGACTTTTGCAGTCTGTTTGTGCCAAAATTAGGCCAATATTAGGTTAGTGACCACTTCGGGAAGTACTTTCCTAATTAATACCCCCAAGATATTTGTTACAATTTAAATATTGCGCAATAACAGTTAAGTCAACAATATAACAAACACAAATACAATAATAGTTAAGTCAACAATATTACAAAGTTCTAACAAAAAACTCTTGACTTAATAACCAAACGGCCACAGGCTGCATCCTGTAGTCCTAGAAGAAGGTGAAGCACTCCAATGGTTTAGCAAGTAAGAGTATACCTCTCTCTATATTCCTAGGGCGGACAAAATCCAATAATATTTACCCTTATAAAAAAACTGTTTACACCAATAACGAATGTTACCGAACTAATAACTAATGTATCGAAGTACCATAATTAGCAGAATTTTCAAATTCAAAATCTACATACCTACTGAAAGAAGCGCCGAATACTTTTTATATAACTTGTGCATCTAAACCAACCACGACGCTTGCACATCAAACTATATGTTGATACAATGGCTCAATCTAGTCTTGGCTATCAGGGAAAGGCATCCTTTTAGGGTCCCGTATCAAAAGTGTAAAAACGTAACTGTAATACTGAGTCTCTGCTGTCTGTACGTCTGTTGCAAGTTTTCATGAACCATGACATGACAGTAGAAATTTTGCCATGATGCCGTATTTCTATTGCCGCTATAAAAAGAAATAATTAAAACAGACATTAAAGAAAAGCAAAGATTCCTTCGGCAGTGCGGTCATAAATTCGATGTACGGAAAATTTAGCTGCAATTTTTTGGCCATCTTGTAAGGAATCCTCAGGGTCACGAGTCCGACTCGCTCTTGACAAGGTTTTTTATCCAGTCCCGCTGCAATCTTAACCGCGGTCGTAATTCTATGTTAAGGGTGTTCGTTGCTCGGTGCAGTAATTTAATTCTGTGTGAGTGCACTGTAAAATGAAGTTTGTTTTACTTTAGTGGAATGGAAACGTTGATCGTGTAGCTTGCGGACAAAATAAAATTTGTTGAAACTTTTCAAAGTTAGAAGGGTTTCTTAGTTAGTTTTTATACAGTTCGAATTTCTACATTTTTCTGAGACTTGGATTGGTCGTGCAATTGATAAGGGTTTTTTTTATCATAGTACCTAAACATATTTTACAACTAAATACCAATGATATAAGAAAATACAAAAAAAAAATTAAAATCAAATCAGTATACACTAGTTTTGTGTTCGTTTTTTACGTAAATTGTACAACGATAAAATTGCAGTTATATATTTTAATCACATTTCATATTAAACCTATTTAGTGAAAAAGAACAGTTCTGACCATTATACGTCTATTAAAAACAAAAACATTACTACTAGTACTACACACAGCTTTCGCACAAAACGCTTACCTTAAAGAAAATCAATTGATCTAATCTTAATAGCAAAGACCACCTGTGACCTGTAGCCACTCAAATGTATTCACATGAATCGTTATAACATCGACTTAGCAACTTATATCGAGTTGCAACAGCTTCTAAGAACATACTGTATTTACCAAACAGAAGGCTTAGCAACACCTTAAGTAACTTATTGCAGTTGGAGAAAAGAGACAACGCGATACGCCGCGTGGTATTCTGTCTCGCTTCCTCAACAGCTGGTACCTTACCTTTGAATGTTTGTGATGACTTATCAGTGAACGATTGAATGTTTCGCGAATGTATTATGAGACGATCGGTTTTTGTTTTATATTCGTGGTACGTCGTTAGTTGGTTTGGTATTCGCGCTAATATGAGTTAGTATTCGGTGTGTTGGTTTTGTTGTTGACATTATAATTATGGTTCTTATCATGGTGAGTTTCATATAATTTTGTATGAAGGAAAAGTTCCAGTAACAGAGCTTACTTAAATAGAAAAAAGAAGACTGCAAAGTTAAAAATTAAACAAATTAATTATGTAACTTTTATTTTTGCTAACCACCCATAATGTAGTTTACAACTGAATAGATAAATACAGAAAAAAAGCCATTACTTCATGTCAAATTGGTCGGTTTCAGTACACACTGTAATTTAAGTTCTATGAACTCTATAGGTAATTATTGGCAGATTCCTAGAAGCCTTTATAATTAAATTTTGTACAATATTACGTTTCACTAAGTAACTAGTAATTTCGGGGTTCAAATTAGCTGTTGTTCCAGAAAATCACAAAGGTAAGACGAAACTTTAATTCGCAGTTTTTTCACGACCATTCAAGCAGTTTCCTTTACGAATAAAAATTTAAGGACAAAAAAATATATTCTGAAAATGGTCAGAAGTAATTTGACAAAATCACCCTTTCCCTTTTTTCTGTATTTTACTTAAATATACTCGAGGTTGGAAACGAGAATATTTTTTTAGTCTGGACCGTAATTTGATCAAGGAGTAAAAGAAGGTTAAAGGTAGCTCCGAAAAGACATCTAAATTCTCACAAGTAGATTCGGGTCTATCCGGTTGGCAACAAATTGCTCTGAATAGTCCTGATCACATAATTTGTCTACAAATAATGTTCTGGGATAGTGAAGCGACATGTATTTTTAAAATAGTAATTGCGAGAGGACTTTCTCTGAGCAAACCACTCGGAGGCAATTTGTTCTTCAAGTTTAAATTGGTTTGTGGGTAGGTAACTGTCTCGGGCTAGGTGACGGTACCCCTATCAACCCTATTCGCTTCCCATCATGGCTTTCCAATTCTAGTAATCAGACAGCTCCAGTAAAAGTTTTCATTGTCTCCATATTTGTTCTGAAGTGGAGGGTTACCTCAATGTTAAATGCTTTGAGGCCATTTTGATTTTCGTTGGAAAAACTATTAATATTCCAATACCAAGTATCGCCAATCACAATATCATCAACATATCATTGACTTCTTAGAAAACCTTAACGAGTTGTAAAAGTGGAAGAACTTCTTTCAAATATTTTAATTTAACTTAATTAAGTCATCAGAATTTTACTGGTTTCAGAAAACAATAAAGTCGGATCTCCCGCTTACAAAGTTTCAAAAAGTGCAGTAAAATATCCGCTAGGAATATAAAATTCTTCAACTTGTATGGACTCTGGACAATGTAGGAACTCAGAAAATTGCAAGGATTATTGTGCACTTCATTCCACGACCTCATAACATCCTAGATCAAACAAAGAGAACAGCTGACGCATCCAATACATACGAGATATATTTATACACACTTATACGACATATTATGGAAAATTCCCGGAATATAGTAACTCAATATCCTACTCCGAAACATATTAAATCACATAATAGAACTGAGGAAAAGTTGGCAGTTTCGTATTCAATTGGACGTATAACATCCTTGTGAATACAAAAAAAACAAAACGAGACAATTTTTTGTAAGAAGAAACGGACAGAACATTAAAAAGTAGACACCGCTTTCGTTGATTATGCTTCGCGTGCATTTAAAAAGAAAACAGTGTGAGAAGAAAACTTCTGAGCGGTCCTTTATTATAACAACCCTTAATGTTACAAGACGGACAAAGCCTCAATGCCTTAACAGACAATAGAAAAGGTCTGAACGTCTAGCGAATGTCGTGTTTTATTTAAAAACAAATGGAAGTTTTGTCTAGATGATAAATGCTTTCGCCCTGAACAAATTACTTTACGCGAGATGAAAAACAGACGAGCTCGAGTTATTTGCTCCACTCGTTTCGTATGAACGACACGAAATAATATTGATTCTATTTATAGAATATCAGCCTGACACTTTCGGACTATCGTAGGTGAAAACGGACACATTTTCTCCAATATCTTTCGTATATTTTGGGTAAAGTTGCTTGAGTATTTTTATTAAACACATTTATATTTAGTGTATTGCGTTGCACTTTGCGAAATGAACTTTCGAGATTTTCGCAGCTAAATTGAATTTTGCCTCTGGTTTGGTTTTAAGAATAACTTCTGATCTTGTGTTAAATCTAGGTATTTTTAAACAGAACGTTTTAGATTCCACGCGTTGGCAAGAATATTCTGTTTTGTCAAAAGAGGTTCTATCGAATTTAGAAAACCAATATTTTAGAGGCTCGAACGTTCTCTCCAATAAATATTTCCAATTCAGGATGTCGTCCCACTCACAGATACGATAGGCAATACACTCTTCCGATTATCGATCACGTTTTACAACGCTGTAAACTATCTGCCCACGTGCTATCATTTGTACACTGCATCGCCGGTAACTGATAACTGTACAATGGGATATAGATCCCGATTCCATTTAGGTACAAGTGGCTAAGGATTATTCAAGCAATTTCAAGTTAGGAACTATTAGTTTGGAACTGTACTGTTTATTGTTGATGGTTTTGAGTATTCCGACATTAAGATTTAAGCAAGCATACTTTACAGTGTTTTCCATTTGTTTTGGTTTTAGTAATTAATGTAACAAACGTTGATAGTTTTATGGTCAGGCTTCATACAATTCTGGCTAAGTAAGAAGTCTTGTTCATTTTTTTTTGCGTTTTTAACATTATTTTTATCAATCCCTTCATTTCAAAAAACAAGTAGTTATAAATTGTTTTGCCCTTTTTACCTTAATTGCTTTTTTGGTCGTCTCGTTTCCATGATAAATTAACACATTTTTCGTTTCATTCACATTTGTTGATTCATTAGCATAGACAGTGCTTTTCTTGTCTGAATTAACTAAGTTTGCTCTTTCAACAAAATAATATCATAATTTCAGTGCACTTTGTCGTCGTTAAATTGTTACGTATATTCCTGGATGGGATTGATTTCAATCATGAAATATTTCATGGCAGATACTGTTGAGTTCTGCATTATTTAATGGTTTTTGTTACAGGATATATACTTATGAATAATCATAAAATTTATGACCCTATCAACCGTTGCCTTAATTATATTTTTTGTTATATCGGCAACTGCAATACGTCATCTGTGAAAATTTTATCTTCTAGCTATTATGGTTCTTGACAAACAACCAGGTGACGGACAAAAGAAAGCGTTGCCTGTATATACTATAAAAAACATTCGTTTCTCATGCACAGAAGATAATTATAAATCAGTTTCATTTAAACTGACCATACAATATAAAAAAGCACCTATTCACTTGGGTGTGATGTTCATGAATATTTTAAGGCATGCTATTTTAAGCTCCTCCTGTAAATTAGAGGCGTGAAATGCATGTGATATAAATAAAGATTCACATATAAAAACGTAGAAAATAAACCAATTGTCGGGCAAAAATAAATAATATTAATTTCACTTTTTGCGAGGCCACACAAGAAAAGATCGTAATAGACAAATTATCATTATTCGCATGTAGGTGCGAATGTTCATAAAAATATCACTTGGCGTTTGTTGCCGGGTAAGAAACTGTGTTTTGTGCTAAAACACATCCAACAGATAATGCGTCATTGATTATGTGAAATGTTGAACGTTTTTGTATTTGCAGGTTCTACGGGATCCCTTCCAAAACTAATCTGGTTCTGATTTTGATTAGGATTCGAAATTCACATTCAGTCGTGAAATGGTAATATCGAAGAAAACCAAGAAGAATAGAGTTAATTCAACTTCGTCAGGTGTCGAACGTACTTACTCAAATAGGCGTTACTGGGTTCCAGATTACTGACTCGATTTCAATTGGTTTGTGATATGGAAAACTCGACATTTCCCCATATTTGTATGCCCTTTTTACCCGGACAAAACCTCATGGACTTACTTTTCTCTTCTCCATATTTTGAGTCGGAAAAGGAGGACTATCACGGGCTTAAACCACTGAAGTGTTTCACCCTTCCCTTGTGGCTCAGACCACGAGAACGCGATGCAAACTACCGTAATCGCAGGCTGAAAAGCTACTAGTTAGCCGCAACATTAAGCTATTTGTATGTCCCAGCGTTTACCCGCCAGATATTTACCAAACTTAAATAAGCTGAGATGCCTTACAACAGACTAACTGATCATAAATTTAGAACTTCATTGTTATCTTAGATGGCATCTCAGCAATTCAAAAAGGATTCGCTAACAATAGGAAGCATAATACAAGCGACCATCTGTCTTCGAATGTCAACGGTAGATAAAGGATCTTGAGGTTTGCGGGCTCAGAATCTAACTGGGATTTTCTTTGTTGATATCAAAATTAGAAGTTATTTATGGAAGGGGTCCCGTGATGAAAACAAAACTATTCAAGTACGTTCAATGATTTTATGAATTAACATCCGTGAATGTACTTGTTTGTTTGTCGGCGTCATGGTAATACAAATCTGCAAAGTTATGAGAACAAAGAGAGCAATACAAGAAACTCAACTGACTAGATACTCTATGGTATGGTGGTAGACAAACAATTTCAAAAACATTAATTATGAAAAATAACAATATGGGAAAAAACCATACTTGGACTTGGCTTGATCCTTAAGGTAAGGCAAAAAAAGGTAGAAATAGAGATCGAAAAAAAAATTGTATAATTTTTTACTAAAATAATTAACGTTTTGATTTTTTAAGTTCTGGAAATAAAGGAGCTGGGGCATGTACTGAATTTCAATCGGTTTTAAATTACCGACACTTAAAAGTGTTACTAATTTCTTATCGGTCAGTAGCGCTTTAGTATTCAAGGATTGGAAATTGTTATTTCGGTTTAATTCGAAAACAAAAAAAGTAAAATGCTGCTCAAGTACGAGTCGGACTCGCGACACTCACGGTTCTGTACAAATAGGCTAGGTGAGTAATAATTAGCATACAATTTTTTTCACGCTAAAGTTTGACGTAAACGTCACAATCACAACTCAGCAAAAAGTATCATTAAATGGGCGTGATCAGGATGGGTGTATAATATCTATCACGTGAACATTACGAAGTCTAATCAGCTTGCTAATAGAGATTAAGATAATACTCCTAACAGCCGACTAATTATGATTAAGGAGATGAATGGAAGATTTTCGCGTTCAGTAATCGTTGTGTGTTTAGCAAATGTTTTGAGGCAAAAATAGTTTGATGTTTACCTTTTTTTGTATTGTGGTAAAAGGAGGAAAATCAATGAACTTTAATATTTTGTTTTGATTTATATTCAGAGTTTGTCAAAGCGATTAACTCTTCATTAACACTTCTTCATATTTTTTTATACGTAGATATGTTTGTGGGTAAATTTTTAGTTATAGATTTACGAAGATTGATTACGAAGAAGACAAATTTTGTTTATGAAGATACTGTTTGTTCTAATATTGCCGACGTTTTACTTATGAACCCTTTTTAAAGACAGCTCTGGCAGTAAGGAAATTAATCTTCACGTCGCGAATGGTTACACAAACATTCAAGTCACAAAAATGCTTTTCCTAGGCGGGGATCGAACCCAGGATACTTTCACATTAGGTTTGGCGTAGCGAACTTAAGCACTCAGCTATCCGTGCAGTCTTTACATCTATCAATTTTGTTGAAGCCAAATATTCCAAAACATTACATAACTAATCTTCGACGAGAAACCAGCGCCTAAGACCATGAAAGCCACTTATCATGTACTATGAGTTCCCCCGGCGTGATTAATGATGCACTAATACATCGAGCTACGAAACCATTTCTCATACATAGATCATACAGATCAATACATTTTATGGCACGTGATTAT
Source organism: Trichoplusia ni (assembly GCF_003590095.1). NCBI lineage: Eukaryota > Metazoa > Arthropoda > Insecta > Lepidoptera > Noctuidae > Trichoplusia > Trichoplusia ni. The sequence continues at coordinate 5,737,880 of NC_039478.1, read as the reverse complement.
AATAGTCGCGGTTTATTTACAAAAAATGGCCAAAGTTCATTCCTAGAACGCCTACCAGTTGTGGAAAAGAGACGTCGCTCTGTGGTATATATGCTTCCACATCTGCTTTAAGAGTACTGGCAGACCTTGCGGTCAATACAGTTTCAGTAATTGATTTTTTTTTTCGTTTATTAAATGAATATTATGAATAGTTATTTATACTATTTTAACAGAACTAAGAAAAAAGGTTTAAATGATTTCAATTTAATTTTGTCTTTTAAGGTCTGAAAGAAAAAAGTTAGCCCTTTGCCAAGCATTAAGATCAGATACAGGCTGTATAAAAAAAAAGTAGAACGTATGACCTAACAATCTAAAAGTAAACTATTTACACATATACCTAGTTCCAATCTTCAATAAACATTGTCATACACTATTACCTGATTGTTATGCGATTTTTGATCGATAACCAACATTTCTATTGAAATATCGATGATTTATTGTTACAGATGTTTAAGAATGAAACACAAACATTTATATCGTTATCTGTTCACCGCGGTATTTTTTAAACAAGTATAATACTTTTCGATACCTTTATAGACAAAAGGGTTTTTTGTATACAAAGAATTTTTATACAATTCTGCTTTTAAATGATCATTGATAAATATTTATGTAGTGATATCGAAAAAATTGCCTAGAAAATTGTTCTTTTGAATTACAACAGAAACATGCTATTGGATGCTGCGCGGTTACTACTAGGACTTAGAACAGGGTATTGCTTCTGTAAAAGACCCTGATATAAACATAGTAGTGTGTTGTCTTGGCGAAAATCCGACTGCAGGAACTCATCACAAGGGGCCTATTATTGCCACTTACTGACCATGCATTTGTGGAAGCAAGACGCAGATATATATTAAGGTGCGCTATCTCACTTTCCCTACTGCAATAGTTTAACTTTATACGATGCTAGAAGATAACAAGAACTTGAAAGCACTTTGGAAATTATTAGGTTTACTAATTTAGTTTAATGTTTAATTGGGACCAATGTCTATTTATAGTAAGGAAACCCTAAGTTTAAGGTCGTAGAACAAGTAAATCCGAAATTACGAACCACGTTAATATTTACATAATTACTCGTATCACGTGAATGGAACCGGGAGTCGAACCCATTAGTCAAATTTGAACGTAATGAATGGAAAGCAATTATCACATTGCCGTCAATAATATTGTCATCTGACTTCAACATATACCTACGTATAACATACATATATATGTACGCATGAAGTTATTATACTGGTCCAATATTAGGACAAATAAAATGTTACAATGGTCTTATCAGTCAATGACCTTACGTTTAAATGACAATAACTTCACTTAGTGTGGTTTCATGTTTATTGTAAACATCGAAAAATTATCCGAATTCACTGATCATATGATAGGCGTATTGTTTGGGAGTTTTACTTGAAGATTGATTTAAGGTGTAGAATGCGGCACATTGACACGAAAGTAACAAACATTGAGAATGTTAAATTAGACATTTTAATCGACTTTATTTCAAAGCATTAAAATGCATTTTCGAATAGTTAAAAAGGGAGCGAAATAATCAACTAAAAACTATATAATCAGTGAAGTGTAAAAGTTATGTTTAAAGCAAAAAGAGGCCAGTGTACACAAGAGTATTACACAGCTGTAAGGCCGCGAGTATAGCCTTGGCCTTAACTTCACATTGTGGAACGGAAAATTCCTTTCAGTGGATTACTTTGAAGTATAAATTATTTAATAGAGGTTTGAACCACGCGACCGATGACAGACACGTTCAATTCGATTACGTAATGTAACGATATCATTTTAAATTGCATATATATTTATGTTGATTGACGTCTGTTTATGAATCATGATAACTTCCTTGCATATGGCGTTTATAAAGACTATTTAACTCTCTCGAATCAATTTCTGCTTCCGACTCCTTTATTTTCGTTCTATTTCGACTAACTCCTGGTTTTATAATGTTCTTCATTTGATCTTGTACAAAACATTTATATTTGAAGACAAAATTCAAAGACAACTGTGTGTTTTTAAATTACATTTCCCGCAGTAAGTGATTTAATCCTGGTGTGATTGTCAAATGCTTGTCTTGCGCAAGGAACGAACCCGCGACACGTCGCGTAATATGAATGGCATGTACACCTATATCCATCGGCTATCCATATTGTGATTAACTCAGAAACGTGAAAAAGAAACACGATTTAGACAAATAAATCGTTGAATAAATTTTAAAGTTACCTTAAAAATCCTTTTATAAAAAATCTTGCTTTCAAACGTAATTCAACTATTTAAAAATTCTCATTAATATCAAATGATACAAAAGGCCGTTGACAAACGTCATTGATACAATACCTACCTCAATTTCTGGTTAAACAAGTTTCAAATTATCTAATATCGTTGTTGACTTAACTGTTTTTTAGGTTATAATTTAATGATTAACAAAGGGACAACCCGTGTTGTAATCCACAATTTATGCCAACTACTAGACGAACGAGTTATAGCAGAATAATGAATACTGATTCCTTGTCAAAACATCCATTATATCCATTTGGACAATTTAAATGACAGTCTTAACATACTGTCTACCTTTTTAAACCAAAAAAAAAACAACGGTTCGAATTTTAAAATCGTTTGTCAACGTATATCTTGTTTTGCTTGTACCTCACTCAGCTGTTAATAAAAAAATATAACTTATTTTTTTTTTGAACAAGCACGAATCGTTTTCAGAATTTCGATTCATTGAATCCTAAGTCACCTATCTTTCCTTAAGTGCTACTGTCGCAGAGAAAAACCGCCAAACTCTACTTCTAAGAATTGGACTCACTATTTATGTTATTCTATAATTCTAACAGTCGACAGTACACGGCAAGTGATGTTCTATATTTGCATTAAACTCATCTTAATCTGATTGTCGAGATGGCAGAATGTGAACTACATAAGCAAATAAACTCGAACACACACAATTGACGATTAACATTGTTACTCACACATGTATAAATAAACAATAACATTAAACGCACACTAGCAAGTCTCTCGTATATTGTTACAAGTACTAATACAGTGCTAACACTGCTAAGGGTATAAGACAAACTAGACGTGCGCGTTAACCTCAAAAACTACTAAACCGATTTCTACAAAATGTAGTTCTACAAAATTGGCTGTCGGAAATAACATAAGATACTTTTTGATTTATATTTATAATCTTATAATAAATACGTACTTTTCTTGTGATGGAGGCATGATCCGTGGAGGCGACACATACTCGCCGTTTGCCCCATGCGGGCGCTACCTTCTTCTATTCTCCATTTTCGCGCCAACAGACGCAGCCATATTGTATCTACATCTCGATACTTCTTACTGACACTCCATTTAACACTTCACTGGTACAACACTATTGCTTGCTTACATCGTTTACTATAACGCCGCTGTTGATTTACCAAACTAGCTAATAATTAAACTGTTTTTGAGTGTGGCTGTGTGGAATAAAAAAAGGATTAAAATATGATTAAAGGACACTATAAGTTCGTATTACGATTAAAGTACGTAGATTTGAGTTGTGACTATTAAAAAAATATATGTATCGGTATAGATGTCTGGCTGATAGTTTTTCATAAAGTTCCTATACTCGACGATGGACCTTTATGGATTTGTGTGACGGTTGTCGTTTCAATGATGAAAACTGAAAGATGCTTGAGTTTGGTTGCGTCAGAGTCTTGACGAAACTAACCAGGGTAACTTATTTTACATTGAGAAAATCATGATGACATGATGTCCTTCTCAATCGTACGATAAAATTATCAGATAAAGAATCAATCAGTTTCAAGTATTCGCTGTTAAAGTGATATCAAGAGATATTTTACAACGATTAAGATATCGCCAGATTGTTGAGATTTTCTGATACTAAACTAGTTATATAATTTATTTGTATGGAACAATGATTTGACGTCATCTAACTATGAGCGGTTTTAATGAAGTGTTTATCCAGTTAAAATTTATTCACATCGTTTGGTAACTGGCTTAGAAGCTTTTTTAAATGTCATCATATTCTACATTATATAGAATATTTTACAGGTTTTTTTTTAATACAAAGTTCCAGCTACATGTAGACTTTTTCATATTTAAACGTCGGTCTAAAAATAAACTGAAATAAAACGAGAACTTTCCTCGAAATGGTTAACCACGCAGAACTTTTAATTTAGTAAGAGCCAGGAGTAATAAAACGAATTCATTTGTATCTTTCTATGAAAGAAAATATTAAAATAGACGGAAAACTCGAAGAGAATTCAGTGGCACAGATTGTTTGCCTACATACTCGTGTATCGAAACAAAGACATGAGTTATGCAGATTTTAATCTTCTTAAAAGCAGTGGCGGGGTGGAGGGGGGCATACAGCCTGCGCAGGTACTGTCTTCAAGTTTAAATGTCACTTGGCTCGCGAACTAAACGCCCATTAAAACGGTGTTCACCTCATTTAAACACGTTTTAAGATCAAACAATTTGTTTCTGTTTGTGAACACAAAACACGTTGCGATTTCGTATCTAAATTAATGATCAACTCATGTAATGTTACTTTTAAAGAAATACATTTTCAAGAGAGGTTTGTTGTTTTACAAGAATCAAAAATGAAAAACTGCTCAGTTACTGTACACAGTACAGTACTTAAGAGAGGAAAAGGGTGGTTTTAAATGAGATAAGTTCAAATTCGCGTGTTCATTAAACATCAGTTCATTTTGTGATATTTATTGCCACATTGTACAAAAAAAATTAAACAAAAAGAACACACTCCGTCGACACGAAACAGGTGCGAACAGATGACAGAGATGAAATACACATCATAAGCATACACGAAGGTGAAATGTTTTTACAAATGGCTGTATAACGAAAAAGAGAGAGTGTATCTCGAAAACAAATGACTACACAAAATAGTTGTCATTGATTAATCGTTTGTACACGAGGCGAATGGAATGTCATTCATGAATGAAGGTAGTATATGGTAGTAAATCATTGTGGATCGATCTCGCCCACCGCCGCCGCGCGCCGGCAAACAGCCAGCGAACTGACACAGGACAATCATACTAAAACTATATAGGGGAAAGTTTTAGGCTCCAGTGTTAACGAAACATTTTTGTTGGAAACGAGTGACTGTCCGTTTTTATTTAATCCTGTCACTGATGACTGTTTCATACAACATTTGTTACACTTTAAAGTCTAATGCACTACGACAATTTTTTCAAAGATTCCTCACATATAATTACGCATTTATTTACCCAGACTCATTGCAACACAAAATGCTCAATTTTTTTTATGAAAGTATCAAAACTAGAATATCTTTAAATTTTATTACAAGTTCATAATTCTAACCACACTATTTCCTCCAAATGCCTAATAAAAAATCGTTTCAATAAGAAAATTAACCAAGTTTCTACATATTCAAGAACATTAAACCTATCGTAACACTCTTAACCATAAAAAACCCCTACAAGAATAAAGATTAACTAATTCCTTGAGATATAAAATTAAGTATTTATATGTAAAGGTCTTAATTATGGAATAAATTATGAAAAGTTATGAATTAAATATTTTTACAGTCGTTCTTATCTCAAAGTTTACAGATATCTTGGTGCTTAAGATAACAAAATAATAAGAAACAGTCGTAATAAAACACCGTATAACACCAAAATTATACGGAAACTGGTACGTCAGTTATTTTATTGTTTAAATAAACTGCAATACACAGCAATTGTAAATAAATGCAAGAAAACTGGAAGCGAACTGCAAAATTCTATGCAAATTAGATTTGTTTGCCAGAATGCAGTTCTTCAGTGAAATTGTCCATGTTGAACCGCTTTTGTGATCTTAGAACCAAACAGTTGAAAATCCCTTGAGTACACAAACAGTTGTACACTGAATAATATAATATAAACCATTTTATACCTTTCCCTCTTATCGTAAGACTTCAGTAAAAGCGAGATACCGGTGTACGTCATATAGAGTGCTATCTTGCTTCCAAAACTACGAAATCCCACATTAAGAGCTGGTGTAAGGATCCAGGAGTTAATCATAGTCAAAACCTCGTATGAAATCATAAGAATGTTTTTAAGTACGGATGCAATTAACTTCACGTGGTACGTGGAACTGGCCTATAAAACGCATTAGCGTTGATAAACAATGACGTGATCTATTGGCTAATGTCCAAAACCCTTCGATGAGATTCCCAGAATAGAGGAAATTTTGATTCGCTCTAAGTCTGTTTTGTTATTCCATGAGCTTTGTTTAAGAAGGTTGAATAACGTTCGTATACTAGATTAATAGCTGTTTGACAAAATAAAATGTAATTAGCGTCACTTTATAACGATACGTTTTAACGATGAGTTTCTACAGTAAGTTGAAATCTCGTGTGACGTCACTTGTTAGCACACTTTTTTCCTACCAGTTATGTTATTAGTCCCCACTCACGAACATTCCACTATTTAGTAAATTACTTCATTAATTTAAAGGGCTTATCATTTCGTTTAACATCTCTACATCGAATTCATCAAAATTAGATATAATTATAAATTATAACAATTTATCACTAAAAGTATTTTGCAGTACAATTCAACCCCATTATCATAAATCGTCTCAATGCCTAGACGAACTGTTTTAGAACTTTGCCACAATAACATGCCAAAGAAAGTTTATATTACAACCAAATAAACCACCATAAGACATCAATTACGACTCGAAGTTATTCCACAAATTTTAATAAAGAGAAATGCAGGCTTAACAATTCTGTGAAAACCGCTAACGACAGTTTGTTATTTCTCAACGTCTCTCTTCGGCATTGAGAACCTTTAGCGTAACAGAAACCTATCCATTATGGAAGGCTTTCATAAATCTTGGCTAATTATGAAAATTTATTTATACCCCGACATTAATTGCTCGGACTTGACATAAATTGTTATCTGTCTTGATTTATTCGCTGGCGAACCTGAGCTAAAATGCCTCAGGTCTAGACTAAAAAACGTAGATGTCTTTCCAATTTTGTTTACCATAAAACCCTTTGATTCAGCGAATAAATGGGTATGTTTAAAAAGAATTTATTATTCAATTAAACAGCTGATCTCTGCAATTTAAACTTTAATCAAGTTTGTAATTGCCCATCCCACATCGGTATACCATTAAATTACGTGCGAGTACAACGATAAATAGTTTGCGACTATTAACTTTGGCGCGTATTAGTTTAAAAGCTTGATATTTAATGGGGATTTCACTGTGAAATTGTACTAGGGAAGTATAAAGTGGAGGAGGTTGAAATATATGTAGGAGTTATCCGTAACAGTACATTATATGTATGGCGCAGTCCGCAGCCCGCGGTGTAGGGGCACTGCGAACTGCGATATAAAAGTCGTCAGGCCGGGGATTAAGTATTCAGAATACAGCTTACAGTCAGCTCTTTGCGAAAAACCTGGAATGACTTTATAATTCACGAATAATTTATTTTTACAAAATGTTCAAGCGCCCGATTCTTTTTACCTAAAATTTAACGATTTGTAAATTATATTGCCGATAGAGTTTGCAGTCGTTATTGTATCAGCAACCTATATTTTAGTTTTAAAGCCGATCCAGATTACATTTTTATGGAGCTAAAATTTGAAGACTGAAGTTTGTTCATTTTATAATGTTCTCAGGTCGTATCTTCGCTAACACGGTATCTATAAATTTGGAATAACTTACATCAGATTGTCACGTCGAGCAAAAAAGTGAGTGGAGTCCTTACGCGCGGAGGAAGAAGTGGAACGTCGTAATGTGAAAATGAATTCGAATGCCACACATTCACTCGCGCTCTGTCTCTTACCATCCCCTCCCCAGGAACTTTAAACGTTTAACGAAACAGAGCTTTCATGCCCCCTCCATGTAACGTAAGATATTTAACTTCAAAATGTTTTCATCATCATCAAAAACATCCTAACCTTTTCCCGACTATGTTGGGGTCGGCTTTCAGTCTAACCGGATTCAGTACCAGAACCATATTATCAGTATTAAATAAAATAGCTCACATAACGTCCCATGACATAATACCTATAGGTATATAACATACCTATTATAGCAACGTAGTTAATTAAATAATTATGGCATTGGTACCTATTTTCCTGTTTCGTCTGCATTGTTATTGTATTCAAGAGCAAAAATATGCTATTTCTATATGAAAAATGATTTGCAGGTAGGAAAATAATTAAAATTTCCGTATATGGTTTACACAAGTCATATATTCCATACTCGAAACATTTTTAATGGTTATTAATAGGGTCATCCCGTATTTTTTTTATATTTATTCGTTTATAAAATAATAAAATCCTGTGTGAGTGAATGGGAGTCGGACTCGCGACACAAAGGGGTACCTTAGGAACAGTCCAAATATTTCTTAAGAAATCAAATGGTGGGTACAAATTTATTTGTCACCGCGATCTATGTTTTTAGTATTTGTTGCTATCAAAAATATGAACTGTCTAGTTTTCAAGGTACATGATACAGCCTGTTGACACACAGAAGGCAGATAGACTGACAGCGGTGCTTCAGTAATAATATGCCGTTTTACCCCTTCGCAAAAAATCCCAAAATAAAACGAAAATCGTTCATTCGTTCGAGAGTTATTGATAAAAATTTGTGTAATTCCTTGAAACAACTCTACAAAAATAACCCAAGCAACGCCTACATTAAAAACTCTATGCATGTATAAATGTATAAATACAAATATCACGTTTACCTCATTCTGATCATACGCTGTATATCGCACACACCCACACACACTCGTTTTCATTTATACTATAAACTAGCTGTTGCCCGCGACTTCGTCTGCGTGGTTAGAAGAAATAAGTTATGACTTTTTCTTCGCTCCTATTGGTCGCAGCGTGATGATATATAGCCTAAAACCTGTCACGATTAATGGTATATTCAACACAAAAATATTTTTCCAATTTGAACCAGTAGTTCCTGAGATTAGCGCGTTCAAACAAACAATCAAACAAACAATTAGTATATACATAGTACATACATAGTATATACATAGTAATTAGTATATATATAGTACAATTAGTATATAGATGCCAACGATATCTTCGCTACGTTTCATCGATTTTTAATTTCTCGCGCGGAGATTTTCATATTACGATAACTCATTACCTATTAACATTTCTGGCGTAGTGTAAAAGGCAATTTGTTCTATATTACATGCATAATATATCTAACTTATTTATTTGGATAAGGATTAATACTGTATTGTTAAAAAGAGGTTCGTAAGTAACCAATAATTTTACTGTATTAAGAAAACACATAAAAATGGTTATTGTGGGTTATCCTTGGAAGATAGACATATACCACCGCGGACTTTTTTGTAGATCTATTAAAGAGGTACAAACCCGCCATACATTGTTTTGTTGTAACTCAAAAGGTTTTGGCAGCGTTCTCGATGAAAGCTCTCGAATGGCTTAATTTTTTCCGACATGTTTAACTAATATCGCTGTAATATCGTCAGTTTACACAAAACCTAAACTTATTATACACTAAAACCTTCCTCAAGAATTGCTCTATCAATCGTTGAAAACCGCATAAAAATCCGTTCAGTACTTTTCTAGTTTATCGCGAACAGACAGACAGACAGACAGACAGACAGACGCGGCGAGGGACTTTGTTTTATAATATGTAAGGATGGAAAATCTACCTACACAAGTACACTATCATTATTACAAACTCCAAGCTTAAAGCTTACTGGTCATTAAAATAGACTGAAAATGAACAATCTGAATTTGGGTCAAAGATTTAGGGATTTATGCCATTATGGCCAAACTAAACTGTTTCTACAAACTATAAATATATGTCAGACACGTAAGTTTAAATTTTAAGGTTTTGTTAATAAAATCAAGAGGTATCCTCTGTTTTAACGTTATACGGGTAACTTGTACAAATAAAAAAGTCGGAATCCAGAATCCGAAGTCCAAAACCTATTTCCAAAAATATTGGTCTATCTTCAAATGCAAGCCCGTATCAACCAAGCTTAACCTCGATTTTAATTACAATATTTGATGATTGACAGAAATACTGTCTGCTTTCAATGTCATGAAAGCTTTTCCGTTTTTAGCTTTGGATGCAGAACCCTTAAAAAGGATATTCTAATCTAAATTAGACGAGAAACGATAATTATAATTACGAGTATACTTATCAATTAATTAACACAGCTTGCATCTTTTATTACATGTCTAATTAATCTAATTTAACAGATGAAGTTACTAGGTATACATGCAAATAATTGAAAATAGAATTAGAAAATCCCTTATAAACGACAAAGGGAAACGAAGTGTTTCTGAGTACTCGACTTAACAACCCTAAGCGTAGTATTTACCAGTTTCTAATCTCAACACCCTTAAGGGTAAGTCTGTTGACTCTCATTCGATTACACAAGGTCCAACCTTCGCTTCTCCACAAATACAACCCTTACTATGGAATTAAAAAACAGGACTGTTACCATCGTGTAAACGAGAGGACTACGAGAAATGTAGAGCGCTGTCCCGCCTTTGCGAACGCGACAGTCGTGCGTCGCGATCTCGTGGTACAGGCATTGATCATACAATATAAACAAACTGATCAAATTAAGATCACTTTCACTAGTATTAAGGGCAGTGCGGTTAGTTGACGTGGGCTGGTACTCAAGTGCTGTAAGTAGTGTCTGCGACAATTGTAATTAATGACATATTTTAAGACGACAGCTATGTTTTTTTAGTCCATTCATATGAAACATGTTTTTGTATTTAAACCGTTCGATAATTTGATGGTCAAGTAACGGTTTTCGTGTTCCTGACCAGTTTCAATGCAAACTGAGAGCAAAAATATGTTTTATATCTGTTGAGTCAAATATTTTTTGCTGCATTGTTTTGCATGTTACTCGGGAAACGTCGTCCCTTTGTTTAAAATATGTAAGTATAATAGATTCAAGAGAAATCGTTGATATAAGATTATGCTATTTCAGGTACAACGAAGGCAGAACGTTCCTCGAAAGGGTAGTATTAAGGTTTAACCACAACTATTGTTTTAGCCGATTAACGACGATACGATAGTACGATACTCAACCACTCAACCATCCGGCCAGACTAAATTTATACAATAATCAAACGTAACGAAGTTAATTAAAAATATCGATTCGAGTCAAGATAACGAACAATAACAAATATATTATGTTGGTAGTTTGTTGTTATTGCTTTAGCCATTATGTCAAACCGCAACTGATAGGCATCAAGTATTATGATTCAAAGTCATTTCTCCGGCGGCGGTCACAATATGCAATGCACCTTTGAGAACCTACCACTTTTTAAACAAGCGGGAAAGAGACACAGCTCTTAGCTGTCGTATTTGCCATCTCGCTTCCTCAACTGCAACAATACCTCTATCAAGAATGTTTCTAGGTACCTTGGCAACGCAATCTGAGCGGGCGAGAGGTATACTAAGTACCTAACAAAGCTATTCATGCAGAAAAGCTTGGCTTCATCTCGTGAACGTAATATCTAAAGTATGTTATGACGGCTTGTTGTGGAACCTTTTAGTTTTAAACAGGAGATATCAACGGACCCTGGTGAACATATTCTTATTTCGCATTGTGTAACACCTCTTTACCTTATCCGCGAAAGTTACGTGCATAAACTTTGAGAAAATTTTGAGAACGATTTGATAATTTCAAATACATTTATAAAAAATCAGGTTCCCAGGTTTACTATTTTTTAAGACCGTTTTGGGTAGGAAATATACGATATCTCGATATCTGAACATCTCTGAACATTTTTATTGCATTATTGGACAAGGGATTACGATAAAGCAAACCTCGTTCAGGTTTTTATAAGGCTCTGAAAAAAGTAAGTACCTTTAACATATCTGGTTTTCAAAGGTTTTATAATATAAGTTGGATGGATGTCGGCACGTGCTATGTTTACAGAATTTCCCTCATGTTTCCGAGACGGGATCTGCACGAGACACTGGACCGCAAATGTTCTAAAAATAAACTATTTGCTCATACAGTTTTGTTTTCATGTATTTCTACTATTGATCTTGGATTTTAATTTTATGTGAAACTAGCAAAAAATCTTAAATATATGGTTAAAATCGCTCCACTCAAGAACGAAGAAACTTCTAAGTAAAGAAAACTTTTTTAAATATTTTATATTAAAAAAAACACTTTAATAAATTTAGTTATGACATCTAAATAAATATATGCGTGACGTCTAGGAAGTTTGTTTTAAGTTCATTTTATATTCGTTTTGCAGACTTAAGTTCGAAGTTGAGTCAAACAGAATTTTTGTTTCCACAAACTGCATAAAGTTTAAAAAAAGCAATGAAATCCCCGCATTTTACTTGCTAGAAATACACAGTGCCGGCAAATTGCGTTCAGTAGTAAATCCCTGAAGATACCACTCTTGGCGCAAAGGGCAATAAATTTTGCAAGCGAAAACATTAAAATCTCGTTAAAATGCTTTCCAGTATTGGCAATGGCACAAGTAGTTACAGCCAGTAACCATATAAGTCAGTTGAAAATGCCGGAAATATAAATTCCAAAGAAGATAAATAAATTTTATTTTATTAAGCTTGTTACAGTCAAAGCACGTAGACCTAATTGTGTTTGAGAATTAGAAAAGGAATGAAAAGTTTGAGTAAATCCAAAGGACAGAATTTGGAACTTCGGGAATCTAAGATTAGATTTGCGGACAACGCCTGAAGATTAAATACGGCGAATTGGTCGTGACAAGTCCGTGGGTGGATCAATAGTTCGAGCGAGGGCGAATGCATTTCAGCAACATTCGGCAAGTTGAAACAGGCGATTGAAGTGGGCTGAGTGCGGAAAGCGAGGACCAAAGCTACAGAGACTTGAGGTAAGTCCAACAAACACGATCCACCGGGTTGGTCTGATTGATGAGTGTGGTTACATCTCATCAGGCTTGCGGTTAATGTAACGTAATTGAGGAGCAGACTGGTTAGATGGACACGGCTGATGGTGGCATTATTGGCAAAGCAACAAGTGAGTTTACTCGACAAATCCCGCGACAACACACACATAAACAACACTTAGACGACTTCCAGTTCCGTACAATAAAAACAAGAACATTGAAAACACTTTGTATTTAAAAGTCTTATTTAACAATCGAAGTACAAGTTAAAAATTAAAAGTTAAAAACTCACATTTAGCTAAAAAGAACATCCTCGTTTAGCAAACGAAATGGCACTGGTGAAAATATAAGGTATTACTTTCCATATGACCCTAAACGATGTGATTAAAGTAGTATAGAATATTATGAACATTTTCCCATTGGGAAAACGTTCAGACATGAGAACGAACTCAATAATATGAGTAAAGTTAAACGAATGAGTCTACTTCGTCTGAAGGACATTACCAAATATTATCGACAAGGGAACTGAAAAATATTACATGCACGATATACGCAGACACCTACGCAGTGGCTTCTCACTTGAAAGGTTTTTGTGATGGAATATATGGAATAATTAATTATTTAATATCCAAATGGACCGATGATATCTATATAACCTTTAAACATGCAATGTTTAATTTAGTTAAAACATTTTGATACAGTTGCGGTACTCTAAATCGAATGAGTCATGTTACAAACGCGATTCAAGTTTTTATTTGCTTGCCTGCGGTTGCCTTGCAAGGTAAGTCGGACACATCGCTCGACTAGTCGTCAAGTCCGTACGGAGACTTGATGCTTGAAAATTTCCCTTCGCTCTGAACTTTCCTGAAGAGATAAAACAAATGTTGTCATTGTCCGCGTATCATGCTTTGTGACAATGAGCAATGATGACCATTTTGAGTTACGAGTCACTGGCAAACTTTGTGTTCGAGAATATTCTTGTAATTAAATCTAATGGATGTAGTATTAAGAATTAGCAAAAAATAACCTGGCAAAAATGTTGCGTTTTTTTTCTGTACAAAAACTAAGTAGTACGCGATCTTACAAGAAAACAAGGTCAACATTATTCTCAATTTGTTATTATAATAACAAAGGCTAGCTTTCACTAGACAAGACCGTTTTGAAAGTCATTGAACCGACGGCATGTTCGAGTATGATAAATAAGCAAAACTATGACTCATTATGAACGGGATGATGTATATAAATATAAAATATGTGTCGAGTCATAAAGATAATAAGCGTTTACTCAATTTACTGTAAAATACCTCTTATTGTTTTAACATTCCATAAAGAACCTATCTTAAAAATTATTTTACTCATAGCCAAGTCTAATTTGGAAAACAATTTTTTTATGAAACAAAAGTTGAAAACTAAATATGATATTAAAAAATAAATATTTTAAAGCAACTCAGTCATCCAAAAAAAGCAAGCCAAAGTCATAATTTAAGAAAGATTATTGGGTGTCCTTTTGCATTTCTACGCTACTAAAGATGATCTAATCGAAATCGCTCGCATAATGACTTCTATATTATGCTAAGCATAAACGTCTGTAATATGAACACGCATAATAAATGCATCAGTTTTGATAGATACCAGTTTCTTATACAATCGATTTTACAGCATTTTCTTGTTTCAAAATCTAGTCTTAAAGATGACAGAAATAATAACACGGGTCAGTATTAAAATAAGTTTAATGGATTCGAATTTAATGAATATTTCGTCAAAATACAAGGTAAAAACGACGCAAGTTCTCGAAGACAAAATTCTTGTTAATCAATACCAAGAAAACGAAATTATAATACGCCGGCAAAAATCTTCGGTATTATAAGAATTCACAAGGAAAATGAAGCCACTTAATAATGTAGGTAAAGGATGCTCCTAAATGAAGGAATTGAGCGGGGGACTGCGTTGGCGCAACAATAATTGCTTGATTCGTTTCCAAGATGAGTTCATAAATATAGAGAATATTTGAACTTCGGGATTTGCCGTTTTGGGGAACTACTAGTAAAAACACAAAAGAATCGTCTGGCTCCTATGATACATTTACTTCTAGCACCTTAGTTTTGCGAAGAAGTTTGACTTTTACCGGCCAAAAGTACTGAAGTGCTTCACCCTTTATTTAATGACGTTTAATCTTACTTACGATAACGCTTATATGCAAGGTATCGACAACTTACATTCAAATCTCTTCCACTCTTTCCAGAACTAAAACTTTCTCATTACCTCTCCTGTTTAAATGGGTTCAAGTATTTTCTACAAATAAACACTAGAACTAAAGTTAACTATTCCCGTAAGCAAATGGACCGAACAAACTGCAACTTAGCACTTAGCCGATACAATCTTTAAGCCTAACAATGTTATTGCCTTGCCGGCTAGAATTCTACCAATCCAATAATGCGATAGACCAATACTGTTAAGGTAGACCTTTACTCTGTACGTATTTATTTTCTTATTTAAGGTATTTAAACAGAACCACACTTAGAAAGTGCTATTATTGTATTTTTAAATAAGAACACGGAATCATAAATTGATCAAAAGAAGAATCATTGCAACAATTTCTACCCTAAACGCTCTTTTAAATTGTAATTGTTTCGAAGCAGGTCATTCGATTTCTTTAGACCAATTGAACCTATGGATTTCCGTCCCGTTTCTTCTCCATATCCCATGTCTTTTTGGAATCGTGCACTGAGTTGAATTCAACGTATATAGGTTAAAGTGGATTATTTGGGCACAAGCCCGCTATAAAACTCCTTAGGAAAAAATATACAACAACACTGTAAGACCGATATACAAACGCAATTCCCCTCACATACTCTAGAACTCTTTTCCGAAGTAATAATATAATGTGCACTAGTTGTACGTCTGTGGGCTTAGATGTGGACTAGTCGAGTTAAGTGTCGGGCAGTCAGGACGCACTGGAATGCCGCCACAAGGTCGAGTACGTTCATCGGCCGTAGATCGTCCGAGATTTACGCCTACACACATCATTGGACTAACTGTAACTAACGAAGTGATGGGCAAATTGAAATAAAACCGAAAAAAATGATTTCGTCAATCTTTAGCCAAGTGGAATGTGAAATTTGGTCGTCATCCATAAATATATTACGATTAACAATTTATAAATTAATAAGAACAACTTCGTGACTGTGATTTCAGAGAACAATACAACGGCTAAGAAAAATACTAGACAGATTTTAAAACCATCAATTAAAAAAGTACCAAAATACTTTCTACAAAATACCGAAACGGTAACAAACAAATTAATGGACTCACTAGTTCTAGTAACCGCTTCCTAATTAGCAGTATCGAAAGTATCATTAAAATACTTGAAATACATTAAAAAAAAAACTGAAAGACCGCGATACTGCGCAAACTGAGCAAAAAACGAAGAAACAATACCATTTGTTTTTACAGTTGTTCGTCACGAATACAAAGGCCATGTTGAATATTATGTATGACGTGCATTTTCAATAAAAAAAGTATGTTATCTATTGTTTTTCATGTAATTCTTTACACTGACTACAACAACGCAAAACCTAACAGAAATTCAATAATTTGGACAACTACTGTTCCGGTCTTCTTTGTTGTGCAGAACATAAATGACGACATCATTTATCAACACCATTCGGATGTATGAGGACAACGCAATGGACCCTGATAATAAATATGTAAATATAATCCAAAAAAAAATGAGGGAATGCGCTACAAATATTATTTCTGGAATGTGGTGCAGGACGCACATGTCACAAATAAATGTTTCCACTCGACATCGCGAGAACTGTAATCCAAAAGATCCGTATCAATCGAACTTTCTAACCCTTAATGGCAGAATCCATCCAAGACGAGGCCACGCAAAACTTTTACCCATTTAGCGCCAACTTCGAACATTGATCCTTCATCATTGATCATTTTTGATAAAACCATTACACAAGAATTTTATTTAACTTTCAAACTCCGATCTAAGCTAATTTTCAACTGTTGTCAAATGGCACGGAAACTGAAATCGAACGATCGATCTTTGTTTTATCCAAAGCCTTATCTCTATTGGCAATCAGAAACATGATAACTGCACACTATTAAACTACTACAGGTCTATTATATTCTATTACCCATAATGACTACACAGCCTAATTCCTATTTATTGTTACATTATTTGCCTTCGAGCTTGTTTTACACCTCGTTATCAAAGACATCAATTTGAATCCAGTTATTTATTAAGCAATTACGTGCACTTTAATAAATTCGTCGATTACAATCATGACCTCATTACAGTAAGTTAGTTTGCCTACACCAAGGAATAAATAAACAGAAAAATTAAGTAAAATGAAAAAAAAATACTATACCAAAACATTTTCTAACGAGTGGGCAATTCATCAAGTACTTCCAGGGCGTGTGCGGAGCCGGCTTTTTCTTCTTACAGCCCCTATGCGAGTGGGGATGATGGCACCGCTCAGCGGGCTTGCCGTGCTTCGTGAACATTCCGAGTATACCCTGACGCTTCCATAGACTGTCACATCACTGGCACCACTGGCAATATCACTAACACACTGGCTTTAGCCGACGACAGACACACTCTCTGCCAATCACTCACTAGCACCAATCACAAAACCAACCACTAAATCAAGGTCATCCGTAGCCATCACCATCCGAGTGAAAGACTACGTGGGCGAGGCCCCGCACAAATGTAACTGAAAAGAAAAAAAAAGAAAAAATATAATTTAAGACCCTCCCCAAGGCAAAAGAAAAATAAATAAGGAAATAAAATAACATGTGCTCGTGTCTCAAGAGACAGAGACACATTAAACAGGGTGAGCTGAGCGCATCATAATGTACGGTAGTATTCGCCGTGGCTCATCAAAACAGAATGAACCGAAAAACCAATTGAAAGACAAGTCAGCGGGTTACTGTGCCGTTATATATGAAAGTAGAAGTCTGCGTCAATGTTGTTTGATCATTACGTCGTCAGGACTAGTCCGATTCATATCTGAGATATCTATAAGTTGTAAAAAACAGGCGGTAATGACTGTTCGTAGAAACGAAATCGGGGACAATGTTTACACAACTGGTCTAACGCGACATTAACTTGCAATATTATCGACCGTATGACTATGAAATAAGAATTAAATTGCCTAGCTGAATATTAAGTTGATGTTTGAGGCACGTTTATCGTGAAGGCGTATGGGGGAAACCTGTCTAAGATCGTTTTTTTTATTCCAATTGTATTTGGGCCCAGGTCACAGATGTTTGCAATAAAACATTTGAACATATTGTTTGTATCGTCTTTTACTCGGGATTTTTTTATTCTATTCAAATTGTCGTAATTTTTGATTCTTCACGGTGACTTGATTCCAAAAAGTAGCAATTAATGTCAAGGATAGTAATGAAATAATTTAACTAAACGTAATGAACGAGACAATGCTGTATATGTATTTAAAATACTAATCAAAACGTTGGATCTACGAAAACCAGTTCGTCGTTATCAGTTTTATTAAGTTTTTTATTACGATATAAAACGCAGGATTATCAAACAGTCAAGGTTATCATCGGTTTTAGAGAATACTTAACCTTTTTTGAATTCGACTTAAAGTCAAAACTCTACAAATTCTTAAGGTTATTCATTATTTTGGTAATGTTTGTCACAAAAAAATTATGAAAATACATAAGAATATGAAGCAGCTGATCATCAGAGACGCACCAACAATACTATACATACATATACATATTCTATACATATATACCGTGTATGTAAAGAATTCGGAATAACCTGATGGGTATTTCTATAGAGAAAACTCACAATTACTGGATCTCGAAGACTATAATAGCAATTTAATCAGCGCTAAAAATCTCACATACTAACTAACAAGTTTTGTTGAAAAATATCAAGAAATCCATGAACATAGCAACTTATCTACCATCGTTAAGAGATCTATCGGTGAAATCATTCATACTTAGCGTTTATCCAACGACCAAGGAAGGTCAAAGCGCGCTCTCAGCTACATACACAAATACACATGCATACGCAGCACGTATCTAAACAAGGACAATCTTATCGCTCTTCCGTTTACTTTATAAAAGCAACGTGTGTATTGGAATAAGATATTCTCCAATATGGAAAGTCGCACAAATGTCTCGTTGTGCATCAATTATGTCAGCGTTTAACTTGACTGCTTGTTAATAAACAACTTGTTTTTCTTTATTTATTATTTTATTTATATTTTTAAGGATTACCACTTTATTAACTTCTAATACATTCTGATTTATTTCGTTGTTGTTATGCGTTCTAAGTCTACGGGGTCCGTTCGTTTCATAGAATTATGTCGGTGCAAGGAATCGCGGTGGCATGGCTTCCACAAACTAGTTTCCATTTTAGGGAGCCGCCACGTCATCATGCCCTGAGCACTAGTGTGGGCAGTTTTTGCTACAAGCTTAGTTAAGACGAAGTTTCAGCTTAATGAACAAACTTATCTCCTTGAAAGAAAGATGAATAGAAAATTCAAGAACATTATATTCAACAAAACAGCTTTCTTTAATGAACATAGAAAGTGTCGATTTTCTAAAATGTTACTTGTTTAAAAACTTCTCACAAGTTCAATTATAATAAAATCGATTGTTAAGTATGTGTAAAATAAAATGCGAATAAAAGTTTTGCTGAATTGGCTATCTATCTGACAAATGGATAAAATATACGAGGTCGTTGAACGTTCATGAATCAACCGTAATAATTTCGAAGAATAACTTTTGTACATTCGTAAACTTTCTTACTGGAGTAATTTTTCATAATCTATTTTTGGGAACTTTGCGTTGTTACTACAGTTCTTACAGGATAAAGCTTGTAAATTAATAAATTCTTCGGATCCTTATAAAATTAATCTTAATGTTTCTTGGCTTAGATTCTCCTTAAATCGGCCTCGATATGGCAACAGTTAGCTGGAGTCGGTGTGCACACACGCGGGTGACTCAACGCTGACCAAATATGGATCTTGACCAAGACCCTTCGGCGTTAGTGCAACGAGAAACGTAGCCGGATTTACCATATTACTCGACTATACGATTATTTTCTATTCAAGTACTAACTAAACATTTCTTTGTTCAGATTATTTCACTTTTAGTTTGCCAACAGAAGCTGTATACAAGTCGATCATCGAAGTCATCGAAGAGAATGATGTTACATTCTCGTTATTTAAATTCTGTCGAATCGGATATTGGAACAAGTATACGTAATTTGTAATAAAAGAATCACTTCTCAAGTTATAACTTCACAGTTTCTTTCATTTCTCATCTACAAATTTTCAAGCAACCAGATAATATCTTAGGACGGAATTTCTACGTAAAAGTATTTTTGACGTGGAACGACAGATGTTTTGACTGCAATAAAGCTGCTCATCTCTAGCAGGCTGACCGCTGGGTGGCCCGGGGGAGGGGTGAGCTAGGGGGATGTTCATTCATCTGAAGCGTGACGTCACGCGCGAGGTCGTGCCCGCCGTCAGGAGAATAAACGACAAAAAACTCACTGAATATCAACATGACCTTTGACTAAACTTTTACATTACAGAAAATTATCCAATTAATGCTCCTCAATAGACCGTAGACGCTGACTGATTGGATATTTGAGTAAGTAATTACTTATCAATCGAAAATACTTATGCTTCCAACTCTTGTTTTTTGCTTTTCCTTTTCCTTTTTACTTTCTGACTTACAATGTTTATCTCTCTAACTTAAAATAATACTAATATATAATGCTGAATTTAACAAATCAGCTTGAATTCTATTTCAATGTGTAAACTAAAAGAGCAGCATGTTATAAATTTCTATAACGCTAATGCATTTATAATGTCCTTTGAAGGCAGCTGTCGACAGAACAGACAAATGCTTCAAAGTCAGCTGTGTTCAAAGTATTTACATATGATACATTTCAATAAGAAACTCAGACACTTGAATCTTAAATATAAACAGACGTAAACGGGCTCACGAATCTTATCGAGCACGTTTCATAGACAATAGAAGAGACGAAAAACAAAACGGATCGGCGGCCGCTATTGACAATCATAAAACAAGCGACGCATACAAGAAGCCGGTTCTGAGTATGGATGTCCACGCAGAGATAAAGCGTCTGAACTCAACCGGTTTGCACAGCAATAAAGTAGTGCTATAGCGTTAGTAACATAATGTTTTAGTGAGGGCGTATCGATTGCATTAATGAGATGTGGGCGCACGTGGGGTCCGTGTGTGGAATTGTGGATGCGATTGCAAACGGCCGGGTTATCGTTATAAGGACGTTTTATGGCCCCTTTATGATTTAGGAACAATAGTGAGCGATCTTTTGTAACGCTTTATGGACGCTATTACTGTTTGTGTGGCGATATAGTCATAAATGTTCTGCACTTTTGGACAGACGTTTTTTTAGACGTGACTCATAAAATCTAACTTCGGGGAAACAAATTGAGCCTCGATTAAGGGTCAGAGATGGGTACGGCTTAACCCGACTGAGTGTTGATAGGACCGTTGTCCTCGTTGATCCCTCACGAGATTTAGCGTCTCAGGTAAATAGCGCTGTCAAGGATACCAATCCGAGCCTGAGAATCTATATTCCTGTCATGAATACAGAGGTTTACCTTGGTTTTTGATATAGTATTCTTGAATCTGTCGAAGGTGCCAATGTAAGAAGATTGGCCTCAATGTTCACCGAATATATCTATTTTTCGAAATCATAACGGTATTTTTGTTAACACTTGTTTTTGAAAACTCAATTTCTATTCCAAAGGTGTGGCGATATTAATAGGCCTAAACATTTCGCATCAAGTTTTCTAAAAAAATGATAATGAACTAGAAGCTTATACATTACGAAGTCCAAAACATTTTAAGCAAACAGAAAAAAATCTTTTAGAAGTTATCGTAGCAAAAAAGAAATATTTTACCAGCTGCCATAAAAACTTTTAGCGTAAAAAGTAAAAGGTTTATGCAGGATAAGATATCAAAACAGTTCACTCTCTATTGTATAAGAGTAACCCACATCCAATATTGAGAAGGATAATGAATAACAACAAAAACTCAACAGCAAGCGATACGTCATTGCAAAACGATAAGCGATGACTTGGTAGATGACGGAGGGGGCTCGTCGCGATAACACGAGGTCAGACATCCAATAAACCGTTCTGTTGGACAATAACGACGCCTGTATTCGTGAACATGATTTACCTACTCGTGCAAACGTTAAAACAACATCTCTCTTATGTATATTCTTGTTTCCGCGTGACCTAATTTATGGCGTAAGATAAGAACACCTCTGATGGTAACTCGGATCTTCATCGCCATAATTATTTGTTAACATCTTTGCGCGTGTTGTTTATTCGGAATGTTCATATGGACTGTGGAATAAGAATATGAATACAATGAAATAATGCTATTTTTTAACAGCCATTGACTAGACGGAATGTAATCTGATTTAGCACTGGCACAAGTGTTGAGTAAATAGTAAGAAGGTTTTGCCTTGATACTAGAAAAATGTAGTCGACACATGTTTCTTAGATCTCGAGAAACTAGACATCGGAAAGGCCGAGACAACTTTATATCAACCGGATCACACGAAAGGCTTTATGGCGGTCGCTTTTAGCTCCATCTGAGGGCTATACCTCCATTACGAAATTTGGGAAACGAAAATCGGGAGCAGAACTGGACCGAAACCGACCTAGATATAAACAGGAGATTAGGAACAGGTAAATAAGTAAGGGTAGGTATTTTGTAACTGATAAAAATGGAATAAAAAGGTTAGGGACACGTGTTCTTTCGACCATTTTACTTTTTATTTGGCCGTTGACACAAAGTAGAGTAACAAAGTAGTTTTCAAAGCAACAACAATAATTACTATTCCAGACGACACGTCTTCGAGAACGACGAAGGTTATTCACCCGTTAAAGAATTAATGGCACGACTTAGTGATGCCTTAGTGGTACTTAATCTTGGTTTCCTCAAGAGGATTCGCGTAAACAATATTAAAATTTCCTTTCATTGTAATTGGCTTTTCTTGAAGTGATGCCTAATGGGTATGTATGCAGTATGGTGTGATTTCAGTTTGTTATGATCATACATTTTCAAGATGTTTGTAATCAAGTGGATGTCACTAACACACAGCAATACAAAGCATTGGCACTGTATCAATTTGCTAGCCAAACCCACCATCTCACAAACTAAACACGCACGCTTGTTGGACAAGTCGAGAGGACGAACTAACGTGTTAATACTTATATTTTAATACTACACGTGATACTTATTCCACTTCAACTGAATCAGGTAACTTCGAAGAAAATTGCTTTAGAACTCTATTATCATTGTAAATTAATCCGCTGCCACGTAATATTTTCCCGTTGCGGTGGCAAAACTGTGGCTACCCAGCACGTGTTCAGCTGGCTTATGTGTGTGTTTGCAACATACATTAGTTATTGCGTATCTGAGTAGTCGAGCGGACGGGGGGCGGGGCGCCGCACGCGAACTGATAATAATTATTAGTCTGAAGCAATTAAGAGGCGCCAGATATACGCCATGGATGAGATAGCGGCAGACTTTATAGGGTGTAGAGGCCGCCAGACCCACCTCGACACAGATCTCTGATACTCACTTTGTAGGAAACCAGAACAAATTCTCGCGGCAATTTATAACTGCAATATATTTTTATGAATTGTATGTGTATTCTTATACTGATAGTACACCGCGGAATATTGAACTCATTAGCAAAACTTTTGTATTTTCCTTTTTTAAATATCTAAAAAACAGTTATAATGACACAGTCACTAGAATAGAATACATTTATTGACTTTAGCTATTAGTCGAAGTACCAGTTTACCAAGTATCCACAAATCATTATGTACATGTTCTGATGTAACAGCTTATGACTATCGATTAGGATCCCCTCAGGGATGATATCGATACTGACACGAAAGCGTACGTGGATACACATTAAGATATCGTTATACTTCTTAGTCACGCACTATATCCTCTACGATAACATGAATTTACTAAATACATATAGCTTTGGAAACTATTATAACACGAATTTCGTGGTTTTTGGTCAAAATATATGTAAATCTAAAATTATATTCAAGATAGGTACTTTTTGAACATCAAAAAATATAGCTATGACAACAACCCGTATCGCCCGCCTCTAGTCGCCTATTAAGAACTCTAGCTGTGAAGAATAAACGGCGCAGCAATATCCACAGCTTTAGGTACAACATAGCTTTATAATATGCAATGGATAGTATCAAAAACGTTTCATGGAAAGTGTTAATAAGATTAATTTTATAAAGCGACTTATAGGCTACACAAGGGCCAAAAGCCTTGACACGGCAGAAGCAAGGTGGGTGGTCAGATCCTTATACGTATTATTGCTTGGTTGTCTCCAACCAAGACGTAAGCCCTTTCCTAATGACAGTACGCATTCAAAGAATATATTGTGTGCCAAATACAGAGCTACAAATACTTTAACTAAGGTACGAAACTTTATTGAATATGCATGAGAAGATTTTTAATTATAAAAATACTCTTACAGCGTCTTAATTTTTAATTTTTATTCAGCCAGTTCTTTCAGATTCATTAGTCCCAGTTTGCGTACTGTTTTACAGAGTAAACAATTTTCTCGCTGTGGAAAATTTACAACAAGTATTGTTAGCAACATACTAACAACATTGCGTGACTTAGGCCATTACATGTGTGTTCGTATGTATGTAATTTATGTTTTTCTGTATGATTAAATGGAAAACACATTGACAACACATGCCTGCACATAACGAAGAGAAAGTATAATGTTTAGTACTATGAATTGAAGTGTGCGTCATTTTAAATGTAACTTGTTATGATTCCTAGAGATTAGTAAATAGACATAATATTTGCAACATGGTTTTCCAGTATATTAATTAAGTACGAGTACACCTTATATCCTGCAAATGTGTTGGACATTACAATTACATCATCGATTTTATTTGCATGTATGCTATTGTATCAGCATTATTTTAATTTTGCCTTTAAGGAAAACAAGTGCGTTCATATATCCTTCACGGGTGCCGCTAAGTAAAACAATTAAAACCTAGGTAATTCAAATTGACATAATAATGGTTTCTTAGGTTTACGCGAATGTTAGACATTGAAATGAAACTACTTTTACGGATTTTATCGCGGTTTAATGTTTGATTTTAGTTCCCGACGTTTCGACACCTTTGCAGGTATCATGGTCACGGGCAGACTAGTTTCATTTCATTTCAATTGACATAATAAATAAATTAAAAAGTAATCATTATGTCATATATGAACCCGAAACAATTAAAAATACAGAAGCATCTAATATTAGTTAGTTTATGTCCATCAACCGTCAAATGCATTGTACAACCAAAACAAAATTTCTTTGGGTCACGATTAAATAAATATTTAATTATATCGACGCTCTCAGACGCAACACAGCTATCAAAAATCACTTAGTACCAATAGAAAGATCATCAGAACAACATTTGCCTTGAAACGTGCGAATAATATCTTTACCAATATTTACCGAGATGTTCATAGCAATAAAACTTAATCGCTAGGTCAATTAAACCGAAGTCCAAGCCAAATTGTCAATTATCATTCGCGTTACATTGTCTTGAATGGGACCAAGACTCACGAGGGGCCTATCCGTCCTTAATTGCTACTTGTCTAAAATTCCTATTGGAGTTCCTATGACCATTAATAAAGTGTCATATTGTTTCAATACAACCGCTTTGTAATAGTCCTTGTATTCATTATATTAATTGTGTCGCCTTCTTTGGGAAATCCAAAGCATAAACTTGTATAGAGGAATATAAATGGAAATGATATCGCCGTATAAATATTGGAATTCAAATAATCAAACAGAAAGCCGCTTGCCGTATCGACGTAGTACATAAATTCGTAGCACTTCACTTGCAGTGAATGATCAAAATGAAATTTTGCCAGAAACTTTCAATCCGTTAAGTAATATTCTACCCGTTTTAGTTACAATGGTTTCCGTAAGGCTCTTTCCCCATTTTGGGTTAATTGGAAATATTTTACTAACTTTAATTATTATTTTTATAGAAGCTATCGGGGGATTATTCATTATTAATCGGTTTTTTCCCGGCTAGTTTCAGACCCAACCGGAGTCCTATCATTTGCTGATGGCAAGGTTGCATATGGAAATTCAGTATTTTTATTATTTTGATTAATGACACGTATTCGGAATAAGCTAGGAACGGATTTTGGATAACAATAGTTTACTCCAAAACATTCTCGGACAATGCAAAACCTAATAAAATACGAATAGGAAAGTTCTTCAAAAATCTATTTCCATGCACTCTATTATCCGCAAATATAATTCCCATTATAATAACGTAATCATTCATTCTCGTTCCTCACAAATAATGTAATACCGTCTAGATATAGAACAGCGAACAATGTTCGTGATTAGGTACGGATCTCTTAAGCCGACTTTTGATTAATGCTTATTGATATGAAAATGGATCAAGTGAGTCGAAATGAAATTCTCGTAATACGGCAAATTAGTTCGCATGGAGATAGGGAGCATTGCGTATATTTTATCTTAACTTGATGGCACATACGTATATGTGACAGCCTCATGAATTATTCAACGGGATTAATGCGTAAGGTTACTGTTTTAAATATATACGTTAGTCCTAAAACGCGGAGTTCTTTACGAATGGCTCCTTAAGACGGAAACGGTTTATCATATCTTATTATTTGAAATCAATCATTAATCTTTATAATAAACATGAATGGAAATTATCTTTGGAAATCTTTAATTAATTGCTGATTTCGTATGAGCTAAACGTACTCGATTAATCTACTGTCGCTAACGGAGTAATATCACTTTGCTTTATTTTATTTGCGTCATTGGCTTGTTACTTGCACATCGAATTCACTTCAAATCGAATCAGTGAAGCGTTGATAGAATTTACGACTTGTCAAAAGGTTACTCTTAAAACGGACAAAGTATCAATGGCTTCAAATTTAAGACACGACAGTCACTCTGTGCTGTATCTGTTTCTATCAGTGTAAAGTGGAACACAGAAACAAACATTCATCAGTGACTGACAACTATTATGCGTTAATTCCACCTTGATTGATATCAGCATTAGGATATTATAGAATGCCGGTATTAAAGGACCATCTAGACTCTAGGCAAAGAAACATGTTTGATACTATTAAAAAACGCATAAGTAACTAAATAAAACTCAAATGTATGGCAATGACATTTTGCTTCGTTAAGTCACGTGAATTTCTCTTCTCTGTCATCTCAAGACATTCGAGTATTTTCTACTGATGTAGTACGATTGTAGAAATATGACTTAAAAGGTCTGATGTCAACGCCTTTCATCCCTTGTTCGCTTCTGAAAGGTTTGCTCTTAAAAAAACAATTATATTTGAATTTCCTATCCCCTGTCATATTGACGTAAGTATTTATCATATGAATCTGGATAAGGCTGGATACTCAAATGTAAAGAGCACTATTATACGCTGAACACGTTTTAATAAGTGCTAAACATGTATTATTAATATTTTCTCTATAAACCTCCGTACAATTTGATTTGAATACGAAGAGAATTTGGTTTGAACATCAGATGTGTCGCTGTTTGTATTTCTATGTATGTTATACATATTGGGGTTCGGGACGATAGGTTTGAGGTACACAGATAAACATATTTCCAATGTATAAAGAAATAGGTAGAGGGTGGAATTTTTGTTTGATATTTCTTAGACATGTGTACTTTAGACTGATCTTTACATTTTAGAGAAAAATGTACATAGGTACTATTTACCTAAATATACGATGATAGTACTCTCGAATAAAAAATGTAATTTTGTTTATTTCATTACAAGTAATTAAATAGGGCGTGAAGCTCTGTGAAGCAATAGCTCTGTAGAATCTTTTTATTGTTTGGGAATACATTTTACTTCTAATAAATAGTTCTCTGACTGTGTGACTATCAAATATATTTTTTATTCCCACTGTGAATCAATAAAATGAATAAATAAATAATACCTGTAATATTATGAATCCTTGTAAGATCACAGAAACTTATCACTTTTCATTTCATTCACACATAATTCGAACGAAGTATAAGCACTTAATGAATGATATAATATTGTTTTGCATTTTTAAGTTGATTGCATTATTATCTATATTGACTCCACCTTGATATTGATTTTCACTGTAATCGATTACGATACGATTAAATTATTATAAATTTAGCCCTACAAAACTTTACGTGGCTCGATTACTAAGGAAACACTTAAGATTATGATAAATATCCTTAGGTACTTATAATTGTTCTTAATCTACAAATACATGAAATACGTACTTCAATGGTTAACTCTTATTAGGGTGTGTACACACGTTGCGCGACAATCGTATGAACTTGCCGCGCGCGTCTGTAACGTGCGACAATTTTTGTGATTGAACTTATTTCTGTATGCAACATATACTACAAATGATACAACTATGAGATGTGCGGCATGTATTGGCGTATCTCGTTATACTGCCACGCAAGCATTCTTACTAGTCTGGAGAAGAGCGCAGCAAAAATGTGTACTGCAAATGTCGCGTATTGATACCGCGTTTTTGTCGCGCTTCTATACGGGCATACCTTTACAAAAAAAACCCATTCTTAGGGAGTCAAGTCTACCTTACTCTGATGATCTTAGATTATAATTATTAGTGTATTTCCTCTTATAGTGTCATATCGTATAACTGTTTGATAAAAATGGTGAGTCCAGAAAAAATGAGGATTAAAGAAATGCGGTTAAAAAATATGAAAAAAAAAATGAGATAGAATTTATTCGACTGTATATAACACTTAAAAGTGATAAATTATTAATTTTAACTTAACACAGCATAATCTTTTTAGTTCGTTTCTTTTAAGTCACTAATTTATACGTAATTAGAAAAGGACGAACGATAATTAAAGCTGCTAAATGCTTATTCTTCATACATTATTACATGCTCAGTGCTGCACGCAATATGTTTTGAATAACAAAACATTTAATCCCAGTATTGCATCAAGATCTACCATAACACTTCATTGAGAAACCTAGACAATATCTTTGACACGGATGACCTCTAAGGGTGGGAGTGGGAGGGTCCATCCGCGGCGTGTGCACGACAAGCTGTGCGTGTGTGCGTGCGCTTGTGTGTGTGCACGTAATGTACATTGATAAACCTCAAAACACTACGCGTTAGAATGGAATTGTTTGGGTTATACGTACCTACTTGTAAGCATAATATTTATATAGCACACGTCACTTATACGATAATATCCTATGCTCGTGTTCTCGTTCAGTGTTTATGATATTTTAATTGTTAACAGACTCTTGCTGACTGTTCGCGGCAACTTAAGAGAGTACAAAAAATAAATACATTACTGTGAATGTTATTAAATCGGTTCCTGGAAGATTAACAATAGCTAACCAATTTCTAAAAATAACAATTCTGAAGAAATCTCAGCAAAAAACGTACTTTTTATATTGGTTTGTTGGAGCAAACACTTTTTCTTAAGTTAGAAATATATTTATTAGGATTTTGCGGGCCTCTATTTTTGTATTTTTGGTCCCAGTGTAAGATAAGTGCACGAACACAGAAAGCTAATTTATATATTTCAAAGAGGTATTCCATATTTAAAGGTCAACAATAGGCAGATGTTTGCTCGCGGTAATGATTAGTGTTTATCTCCTTACCAGGTGTAAATGCGGTATCACGTATGCCGTTTGCCTCGCAATAAATATAATAAACATGTGTATAAAACCCTTATTAAAATCCTTATTAAAAAACCTTATTAAAAAAAACTTTAATCTTTTATTTTTTGTTAAAATTCTATCATTATTGTTGATTATAGATTTTGATTCTATCACTAAGACGGCACGATTTATGGTGATACATGGTTTGTGAATACCATAATATAACGTATGAATGATTTATTTATGTAAATAAATCGTATAGTGAATAGCTATGAGCTATTGATTTGAATGATTTTGCTGGTAGATTTTATTCCCGGATTTACTTTTCATTAGTTATTTCTGTCTAAGTAGGTGGTGCCTATTTTAAGTAGTTTTTTTTTTAAGGAAGAATATTTAATAGAATTCTGAATAACCATTAGTAGGTAGGTGTTTTTTCTATTTTTCTTATTCGGAAGAGATTGTGAATAGACCAACTACTGACTTAAAATCATTAATTTAAAAATTCTTAAATAAAATATTTCTGTTAAGATACAGATAGTTCATTAAATAAATTAAAATTACGACTTACATACTTATATTATTTAAAATTTCGTAAAGACACCGAATTTCGAAAAGGTCGGATAACCGGATTTTTTAAACTTCGTTTGATTTTGGCAATGGATTCTCATGGACATATTCAAAACCGAATAAACTGGATCTTATTACTTGAAATTAAATAAAAACTTGCTAAATATTTTAACTTAAGTAAATAATATTTTTTTAACATGAACAGGTGTGCCAACACATATGCAAGGTACATTCATGTCAATTTGAATAGTTATATTTTTACTTTTATGAACAAACATTTTTGGGCATACACATGTTAACAAATAATTAATTGGCAGTATGATTTTATGGCACTGCATTACAAGACATTGACCAGCATTAAATTGTATTAAAGAATATTGTGCTGTAACCAAAACTAGTGCCATACTCTAAAGTTTAGAATTATGATATGTATCTTGTGGATTATTATGTTATTTTTAGTCTTCATTAATAGCAAAGTTATGAAACGTTCGATTAAAACCTTCATAAAAAACTGCCTTTAAAACACACATATTTTGATCGAAGTATTTTTATTTTAATGCTTAATATTTAAATTATCTGAACATAACATGTTAGCCTTAAAGATAGTAAATATAGATGAGAGGTAAGTGAAACTAAAGAAAATTGGTAACAAGAATTACCAATTCTGAGTCAACATGACTTTGGGTTTCCAACACGTGGCTTAATATTTTTAAAACCTTATTTAAAGTCATATTTTTAATGTAAAATTGTTGTTAAACCTTTGTCAGTCCCGGGGGGGGGGGGGGAATAAAGTAAATTGGCAAACCTGCATTAATTTAAGTCACAATGTGTGACGTGTGTTATCTCGGTCACCCATGCGGAGAAAATTTGTGCTATAGGCTAGCTTTACATGGACTACAATTAACGCTAATCTTATGTGCTAGGGTAACTAAACAGCTTGAATGTAGGTACTATCTTAATAGTTGTGCCGTGTACGGCTATAGAATTAATAAATACTTTTGTTTGTTGATGCTTTTTGCACCTTATCATTTTCATACAAGGCCATTGTTTATGCCCCTGTGCCAAACCTTGCAGATTAACTAGTGATACTTTTTACTCATTTATTTAGTTTTTTTTTCACTGGTGTGCATTCAAATGTCGCACATAATTTTATAAGATAAACGTGTATAGCGACGGTCTCGCTTGACCGAACAACTATGAATCATAACATTATTGTGATAGAAGGGAAGCGAGCGAACTATAAATTAGATAAAAATCCAAAGAGATTGCCATTACAGTTTAACAAATCCCTAATAGGCCCCTTCGTACAATAGTTTAGAGCACGCAATTATGCATAAAGGCTCACGTAATAAATGCTTTATTATGTTTGTGCTAAAATGCACGTATAGTGAACGCCGACACTATAGGCCGATGTGTATGTTTGTGTGCACACATACTTCAACGATGTACCTACTCGCACACCATATGTATGCGCGTCGATATGAATGTCGTTTGTTTTTTTTATTTGCAAACAAATTTACAGTCTCAGATAATTAACAGCCACAACTCAATTTCAAACATACTTATTTAATTGACACAACAGCTCTTTTACATATACAGTTTAGATTGAATAACAGCAAGCTAGTATCGTAAATCAACCGGGGTCATACTTACAGATAACGTTTGTCGGATACAACTGTGGAGGTTAACAACAAAAATCCGTCAACAAAAACACAAGAGACGTGATGCAGGCGTGCTGCATACACAGCGGCCGTTAACCCGGCTCCGGCGGGCTGCGTTTCGAAAACTTCGCCGTCAAGCGTTTAGAGAATATTCAAAAATAGACCGACCGACTCGTATAAACACGCAACAATGATCGCTCGCACGTTTTACTTTACGACGCGACTCGAAATTCGAAACGAAAGCGATCCGCGGCCATCGGATCCGTCCGGAATCGCTTTGAAAAGTTTCCAGTGCACAAAGTTATTGGGATCGCGAGCTAGGGCTCTACGCGACGCGAGCGCGGCAGCCCCGTGGCGCTCAGAAATGAACTGGCGCCGCCGACTGACCGCGCTCCGCCGTCCGCCGCGCCTCGCACCGACACAGGAACACCCACACCGACGCCGCGCGCCGCGCCGCACACTCTTGCAGCCGCATACACACACGCACGCACACGCCCGCACGCGACACACACGCTCAACACCAACTGATAAACAGCATAAAAACACAACATCACTCTGCAACTGCACATATAAACATACAAACGTTTTCCTGCTTTTGTGTGTTTGACACAGAGAAGAAACGTGCGATATCGAATAGAAATCATCTGCTAAACGCAAGGAAAACTCATTAGAGGGTGACTAATCTTTGTATCATACGAAGATAATGATATACAGAGAGATATGTAAAATAAAAACGGGTTTCACCGATGATTGAATGGTGAGTGTTTAGCAGAAAACTTGTATTTAATGGCAGTGTGGGGCACATTGCTCATTGTATACAAACGGAGCAGGAAAACACGGACAATAAACATAGAGGTCGGGTAACGATTGACGAGTCGTGGTACGCACTCACTCCTTTACATAGGTACGTGAGCCGCGTGGCATATGGAGACAGTTATCAGCAGTAGACGCGCTAGGAGACGACCACGGGACTAATGAATGAAGTGCGGAGATGCTACCGCGTTCAAACGCGAACTATAATGTATGCGGGAACCCGCTCCTACGATACTATGGCATTGATACAACCAGATACTAAAAGATAACACACAGATAGTTTACAACTACGTGAAAGTAATGCCTTTGGCAAATGCAGTACGAAAATATCGTCCGGACATGAGGACATTGTTAATTGCATAATATTATGATAAGAATGTAATTAATCAAGATTAAAATTAAAGTTAAGATACACATTCGGTAGTTAAACTAATTATTTACAAAATGTGATAAGATGTCTGGCACATTCTATTTACCCAGTTTCCGAACCAAACATGTTAACTTTGATGATTGGGGCAAAAATCTGTACCAACTTGCATTCTTTCTAAAGATTCAAAGATAAAGAACCGCCTCCACAACCACAATCCTGGTTAAAGATCACATAATAAAGAAGCAGGATATTTGTCTAAGTTATATTCTTGATTTTTCTTATATTATTTTCTCTCTCCAGTATTTCTCGTGTCCTGTTTTACCTTACAGGAAATGTCGCCAAAAATCTTTCAACAATGAGGAAAATTGGATTTTATGACATTAACTAATGCTTTTTTTGTGATTAATATTACATCATCTAAATATTAAATAATTTATCAAATGCTTCGAAAATCATAGTAAATTTAACAATATACTTCCAAAAAATATCTACAAATAGTCATAAAGCAAATAAAACAATATATACAAACCTTAAAGAAAAAAATGCACTGCCATGTGGTTGTTAGTAATGATTTGCATGATTTAAAAAGTAATCGGAAAAAAATACTTACGAAAATAGAATCCATCGGTTGGGTCGCATGTACGGAAATTACCTGAAAATGTAGAAAAATACAAGGAGTTAATTTCATCTATTCACTTTCAGACATTCTATGTATATTTTTATTCCATTATTTCAATAACGCTATGTTTTGATATGGTTTGACATCTACTACCACTATCTTTAAGACCTAATTAGCGCTAGTGTTGGGTTTCAGGGAACGAACTTGATCTCAATGTCCTTGAAGCAGAACTCGAATCTGACGGGAGTTAACCTACTGACAATTCTTAAAAACAGAGTTCTATTGGATAGTCTATTGATAGGCATACAAACGGTATACCATGCCATGAAGCTACATCTAAAACAAAATCGGTTAGACCACGGGTGAAGACGCAGAGCTAGAATAATTTCAGAAGAATGAACATGACAAACATACTTGTATTTTAAAATTAAATGAAGCTAGGACTAAAATTTTTGATAACATTAATTTAAATTTTAAAAACTTTTGTATTTTTTTTCTAAAACGAAGCTTCTGATTCATGTTTCATAGAAAAACTATTTTAATTTTGTAATAGTTATTGCCTGGCAATTATATATTGTTTCATATTTTTTACTTCTAGAAAAATCTTCTGCAATGTCAGGTGCTACGTTATATAACCCAAAAAAACACCGAGTATAATAAAAAATCCGTAAAGGAAAAAATAAACTAATTAATTTGTTTGTTAAAAATTCTATAAATTTAATATGGACGACAAAAAGAAGTTAAACAATTCTTTTAATAAGTCACATTGAGGTCCTGGAGAGCCATTAAAAATTAGATTCTCGACTCCCAACGTTTTCGTGTGAACGTGTGAAAGTATATTTGCCACTTCAATTCGGTATTCCGTAAGAGCGCGGAGGCGAGCTTTCAACCGAATCTGTTTGTACATTTTATTAAGGCATTATGCAAAGACATATGTACCCCGAAATAAAGTCATTCGTTTGAAAAAGATCTGGAAAACAATCGAAGAATCACCTATTTACAGGTACTTTTTTGTAACGACGTATTTACGACGTCGTCTTCAGAAATTCAATTTCAGCTTACGTGAAATCCTATTTGTGTTTCGACACAGGGTGAAAGATAAAAAATCGGACGAAATTGATTTATCGGTCTGTGTTCATCATTTCGTTACGTAGTGTATTACGTGCCTTCACATACGTAAGTTTGTAGTTTCAGTACATCTTTTACCTCTATAAAGGATTCATTTAAAGTGCTTTTTATCTAAATTACATCACCAACTATAATAAATTTCTTTTTTACGAAACCGTTGTAAATTATATGAAATATATCAGTTTAAAATGACACTAATTGAAGTATAATTAATTTAATTGAGATCTGATTATTGATATTTCACTTATATCTGATTATAGCTTTTAGCATTAGTTAAATAAAAATCGAATTCATTTATTCTATTACAAATACTATTAGAGCATATTAGGCATTAAGTACCGAAGACATTAAATCCAATTTATTTTGGCTCTTTAAAATTAAGTTTGACTCGCGATCCCGCCGCGTCTGCTCATGATTAAGGACTCCGGTTGGGTCCGAAACTAGTCGGGCTACCCCGATAAATACGCGTGAGTAAACCGTTACATCATTTAATAATCTATAAAATTAAGTCAACCTTTTTGCTTTAGTATTAAATTGAAAGCAGATGAACAGATCTGTCAATTTCACATATTCGAAAAAAGAACTCCAATAGACAGTACCTTACTTATTCAGGAAATTTACAGACTCTCCAATCAGGCTCAGATGAGAAAAGAACAAGACGGAAAATTGTGGCATAGGGTCGCAAATATGATTCAGTAAAGGAAGTAATTACTGATAGAAAGTTTGGATGGAAAGCATACTAAAAATGCACCAAAGAGTCGTTCCCTTTTTAGAAGGAGACTTAGAGCTCATTCAATGCTACATCGCAATAGCATAGTCAAAAAACTTCTAATGGGGCTTATTTCAAGTGACATGACTTTGATTGGTCGGCTTAATACACTTGTGTGATTTAATCAGCTTCAGTGTTTGGAGGAAATATGCTTGCAAAATGCAAACCTTCGTAATATGGGTAGGGGCTTGTGCCCTGCAGTAGAACGGAGAAATGTTGCTTGTTTCCGTGCTAAGGTGTTTGTCAGCACAAGCATCTGTATTATTGTGTCATCACTGCGACTTTCCATTTTACCTCCAGAACTCATTTTACTGGTGAAAATTTATTGATCACTTTTAGATGTCAATTAATGTATATGGTGATAAAGGCAGCTATGAAGTAGATACCATTATTTGGCAGTCAGTTTCTTCGTAGACATTGAAATTTAAACTGCTATTGCTTTGATAAAAGTATTTCAACGAAATTTAATGCTGAAAACTTATGTGTAGAGGAAGTTGATAATATAAAAAGCACGACAAAACATCGAATGGGTTTTTCTTTTTCTTCAGAAAAAACCTTAGAAAATTCTCAATAAAAAAGTAAGAACCTCAGGCGTACATGTCGTGTTTTTGACAATTATAATCTTGTTTTCTTCAAGAAACTAAAATTTAGGTTTATTATAAATATTTAAATTAGTGGATCAGGTGTTTTCTTTTTTCACAAAAGTTCAAAATCGCTCGTTTTATTTTGATTTTGTCCATCATGACTACTCAAACTGATGCATCTGACGTATCAGTCAGATCTTACGACCTCATACACAGTTTTCTATTATCTAGTTTTACGACATTGATCACGTCTTTATACTTAAATTCCCATACAGATCTAATACTCTATAAAATTAACATAATCTATTTTTATGTTCTTAAAAGTAACCCTTAGGGATATAAATCCTTTCAAACAAAGTTAAGCACTTTTATACAACGTGCCTTAAGAGACCCCAGTCACATTATAAATTAAGGGCTTTCTATTTATGATAATAAACAACTTTCATCAAAACAAAAAATACCAGCAAATTAGGAGACTGACTCGCGTCACAAGTTTTTATAGCTATAGCAGAAATACATACCTACTTGATCTTAGAAAATTGCAGCTGTCTAGATATCACCGTTCCTGAATGTAGCCTGGTAAGAGACAGACGTAAAGTTAGACATAAGCGTCTTATAATAGTGTTTCGTTTTACTCTTTAGATCAGGAACCCTTAAAAATTGGCTTTCATCGCATGGACCGACGTATTTGGAATTCACTGTGCTTCGTGTTTCAAGTACTACTTACTATACACTACAATGGTTTAGAAGAGAAGTTCAGGAGATTCTATATTGAGTTATCTCGAAGACTTTCTTATATCATACGCCTTAATTATCCAATGTAACCGTCAAACGCCATTTGACAAACAATATCGGATTAGGAAGATGTTCCTTCGGCATTAATTCGAAGATACACATCCAAAGGTACTCAATATTAAATTAGATTGATTGGGTTGGGTCCTTAAATATTGTGCGTAGAGACTTTCATTCGTCTTGGTGTCGATAAAAATGATGATCATCTAGAACTATTAAACACATTAAATTTCAATGAGAAAAATATCAATAAAACTTTTCCACGTCCAAATTTCAACCAATCAATTTGGTAAAGTCGAATATTGAAATGTATTAAATAACGACAGCATAATTGATTGTGCAATATAACAAGCAGAACAAGATTCATTGTAGCGAATTCAGTAACAGAAAACTGAATTAAATAACAGTATATTTTAGTTTTGCCAGTTTTTGGCATCCAAGCTCACTGCAAATCAGTATTATCTCAGTTACGAAATTTAGGTCAATGTGTAAAGAAAATTTAAGTGTCCCTTTTTTTACATAAAATTTTATTGAGTCGGGAAGTGCCGATGATTGTGCCAAGTGCGAAACAAACACAGGTTCTTAAGATGTTGGCAAAGTTTACATAATTTATCATTAGGTCGCAGAGCTGAGCCAAGCATGCTCCTGATTCTTATCAGACATTACTTCAACAATAAGTAGGTACATAAAATAGAAACCATATACATATAAGAGGGTTAGACAGCGCTTTATATGTATAAGATAACAAGAGCCGCACTCCCCAGACCCAAAGTTTATATTTTACGTGACAATCTTTCGGACTAACCCCGAAATCCGAAGCCTTCATTAAACCATAATATAACTTGACACTTTACAAAAGATTTCTTAATAAATTCGCAAGTAGAGTACCAACAAAGATTTAATAAGGGTCCAAAATAAATAACGACTACCCAGTCTAGTCATTTTACAGAAGGGATCTTGAAAAGAGACGCCTTAAGAAATAATATCGTTTAAATAAATTAGTGTCATTTATCTGAGTTCTCCGACATGCGTCTTAGTTGGGACTTTAATAAATTATCGACGATATTTTCTCAAGTTACATTATTTAAAGTAAGGGACAATTTTGATTGACTGCCGAAGTTTCAACATGAAGTGTAATTAGCCACGGATATAACAGCTTCGAAGTTCCCCTTCAACATTCTTTAGTTAATTTCATCTATTCAAGTTCCGTTTATTTAGAATTGAAAATACCAGGCCTAACAACAAAGTATTTATGTACTATAAAACATTCAAATAATAGATATCTGGTTTCTTTTTAAATATGCTGAGCATAAAACTAAGTATGTCAAGCATAAAAGTGTATGCCAAGTGAATTGTTACAAAGTTAATGTAATAGAAAATTGTATTCCACGTCTACATTTTACGTTTGCAATTCGATAAGCCGTTAAAAGCAACGATAGAAATATTTTGTTTCATGCCTCTCATATGTCGTGGGAGTCAAGTTAAGTATTACGTGTGAAAACGCATTTTATAGCCATCACCCCGACGTTGGTGTAAATTCACATAAAATAAATTTCCGCGCCAGACGTCTCGAATTTCACACTGTAAAATATTTCACGTGACTTCAGTGTCAGTACTGACACTAACGCCGCGTTCCCGAAATAGAGTGAGCTTAGGTGCTGCTCACACCCTTACTCCTTACAGACGTGCGAGCACCAGCCGAAGATTAAGCACCCTATCATGACAAGCGAACGGTTCCGTGCAAATTACCGGGATTTGCGGTTCTGCCGACACTTAAATTACTCAGATATAACGCGCTATATATCACAACGTCGTGACTCAGAAGTACTCATTTCAAGGCAGACATTTTGAAAAATATTATTTGTTTCAAAAAGGAAAATGAACGAAACAAAATAGGCAGCTAAATTTTTCACATATTGAATATCAAACCTTTTCATTTGCCCACCTGACAGGCTAATACAATTTTGGATGCATGAAAATACTTCGTTTTGTACCTTTCTACTATGTTTGGTAAAATTTTCTTCCGCGCTTTTAAAGTCCATTATTGTGTTATCAACGGAAGGTTTCCAGGCGCAAGCCGGATGTGAAATTTTCCACAGCAGCTTCAGGATTGCTTGGAATTGGCGGGATTCGTTCATTCACTAATGTATTTTTGGCCTGCCGTTCGCAGTTGGAATGGTGTCATCGCCACGCATGTGGGATTGTGGGTTGGCGACCCCTGTAGCAATGCAAACAAACAGCTGATCGATATCGCTACAACGATGAAATCGTGTCCCAACAAGCAATAGCTGAGTAGACACACGATCGTTGACACTGATACGCGAACGCATTTGCCGCCAAACCCGGGAGCCGGCGAAACGTATGTTAACATCGTAGTGATAAGGCGTATTTTGCATTGCTCACATTGAAGCAAGATACATAATGACCTATGCCAACGATAAGGTTATTAAAGGTTTCATCCGCAAATTCTAAGACTTTTAGGAACATATTAGACATAAAACTTGAATAGAAATACACGTGTTGACCTCCTCGACGTCGGAATTCTCTCCACAGATCCATACAAATAAGTCTGTATAAGTATAGTTGGCCACAGCTTTACGGAGGGTAGCCGCCAGGTGTTTTATATTCAAGGAATACAACAACAATACCGTGACTTAAATGGATTTACTTTTTTGTATGAATAACGCACGAACGGTTCATTTTAAAGAGTTTAATGTAATGTGCAATATACGTGACGAAATAAGTCTTGTGATACCTATTATGTAGGAAAAGTACTTTTATTATGTAAAAGGGAATAACGTCGATGCTTTTAATGGAAATTGAATTACAAAGTCTTTGAGAGATGTAATAAAAAGCTATTTCTTTTCATGACATTGAATGGATACGCCATTGTATACGTATAGTTGTTGTAATATTCAAAATCAAATGCAGCCAGAGTACGAATGGACTTAACAACCTGGCAACAAAGGTCAGACAGCTGAAATACTTGAATTATATAAAGCTCTAACCAACGGATTAATCACAAAATACCTCCGTATTTTACCTTAGCTATAGAGCTAAGAGCGAAACAGACTCTCTCGGTAAGATAGGGTTACAATAATGACGGGTACCCCAAGGCCAAGTAAATGTTCCGCCTAATGTAATGATTGGGAATCGACACGTTTACCAACTGATGTTATATTTGAAAAAGCTAAGCATACTAAAATGACATAACCAAAAGGGGTACTCAGGGAAGATACATCCAAAATTAAAAAAAAGGACATACAGAAAATTCTTAAATACTACTTTTAAGAATGTTTGCGGAGTATCTAAGTGTCGAGTATATCAACAAGCGGGAACTTTTAGAGCCGAATTCACAAACTATACTATGCCTAGAAGTATTTTTGAATATGTTTATGTTTTTACCATTTCAGTTTACAACGATAGGGACATAAGATTTAACTAAATTTCAGTTAAATGAAGTTATAAATACAGTAGCTTTCTATCTGCAATGCAAAAATCGCTTAATAGGACTGATGCGAGGGGCAAAATACAGATTATATGTTTAAAAACTGTTTCCGAACAAGTATTTAACTGGATAGCGTGACTAATTTTGGACCCAAAAAGACTCCTCCAAATTGAATTCCATGAAGTAAACGGTTATTTAATTAAAACTTCACATATAAATATACTGATGAGAGTGATGATGATGGTTTATATTGAAACCGTAGTATACCAATAGATGTGTTTGGTTTGGATGCGTCCGAACTCGAAACTAATACGTAGTTGCGTAGATCTCTGGAATTAGCCGTCACAAACAAAAGCCGACCGACAGGCGGTGCCCACGTGCTACACCATCCATATATTTCATAACGATTACAAAGATAATCTTTTACTAATATATATGATCGTAATAGATAAGCTTTGTAATTAAAATGTTATGTTACTAATAATGAGTAATTCTCGCATATTTCAGATAGACTTCCGTATAGATATTAGATGTCTAGATTTGATTTTGAATTGCATCATTCTGAACATACTTAAATACACTTATCTGAAAGTAGTATTGCAAAAAAAATGTACGTTTGCGTAATATTGTGAAAACAAATATCCTACTTCATCATATCCTACGGTTTCATCAGAAAACAAATGAATGTATTTTCATTGATAATCTTACCGGTAAATTTGGGTTGGAAAACATTTGAAAATTATTTTTGGCCGTTCAAATAACCAAACAAACTCTTTAGCTTTATGATATTAGAATAGATAGTGTCAAAATAGTTGCTCGAAATTTACACTTTATCATAATTTATTCCACATCTTAACATTCTAAAAAAAACTACGAAGAAATCACAACTTTTTTCATTAAATACTCTTACCAAGCAACAGAAAAACGCTTTAAACTCATAAAAAATATTGAAATAACTACCGAAACAATGTAATACAGTAGCAAGTAATAGGTAACGCTGAAGGAAATTCGTTACAGAATCGAGTTACACGTGGAAAACTGCGATAAACTCCGGTGGTACGCGGTTTGTAAATAATCATTGCAGATGTATTGAAGAATGTTTTTGTGGGACTTTATGCAACATGCAATTATTTTGTGATGTTACGAACGCAGATCTTTGTTTAGAAGGTTTTATTCAGCGTCACATTTAAAATACGTAAATTAAAATCGTTAAGTGCGAGTCGCTTAAGGTTTAGTGCAAATAGGCTTAAGGAAAACCAATTAATCCTTCACTCTTATAACCATACCAGGAAGGGAAATGGAAAGAAGTCATCCTATGATACAATCTTGTTAAAAACATAAAACGAAAGACGGACAGACAGCTTCAGCTATAGCGTCCTGTTTTTACCCATTGGGAACCCTAAATATGAAATTAACTTAAATGTTAAACTAGCACACATCGATAAAACGTTATGAATCATGAAACATTACTACGATATAACATATTCTAGTTCCAATGTTATAGCTACATTCCGTGGCATAGAAGCAATGCGTAAACTTCCCTAATTTCCACATGTTATTAAAGTTGTTTTAGTGCTTATCCACGAACTGACAGAACATTCTGTTCAACAAACTATCTTAGTCAAGTGGTACAAGTATGTTGTATGTAACCCAACACACAAGTATTTAGAGAAGATTGTATTATGTATCAATCAAAAACTTTGATACAACGTAACGTTGTTAAAGCTAATTAAAGATTTTCATTCAATAATCCTCTTTCATTGAAAGATATTTCTGTTTATTTTATTTTCAGCTTTCAATCAAATTTACTCTTTCTTCTGATTCAGATTTGTTGGATAGCTTTTTGTCTGTTTTCAATCTTTCTATGGGTACATGACAACGAAAATACTCATTTAACCTGCACGGATAGTCGTATGGTTAAGGTCTTCACGCCAAACCATTTGATGGCCGCGTGTTCGCGAT
Source organism: Trichoplusia ni (assembly GCF_003590095.1). Classification (NCBI taxonomy): domain Eukaryota; kingdom Metazoa; phylum Arthropoda; class Insecta; order Lepidoptera; family Noctuidae; genus Trichoplusia; species Trichoplusia ni. The sequence continues at coordinate 5,695,471 of NC_039478.1, read as the reverse complement.
CCATGCAGGAATCTGTACGATCAACGAATACTTGACCTGAGTCTGGTGGTGCTGTGACTTGAATATTGGTAGAAAGATTAAATTACTTAATGTCAGAATCACTTAAAAATAAAAATAACCACAATAAGTCATGACGGGTCGAAAAATTTAGCACAAAACATATTTTATTATAATATTTAGTTGCACAGTTTTTAAATTTTCTTTCCTATCCACAAGAACCAGCAAAAACTCCACATGTGCCAATTCGTAACGATCATTGAATGTCCACAAAGACATGAAATATGACAAAAGTATCTATTTTGTCATGTTTCATGTTGTTATGGGTTTGGAGTATCTACTCCAAACACATAACATAGGGCGAATTGGTATTGGCATAAGATAGATATTGGTACAGGCATATACGAAGTAAGAAAGAACGATATCGATCGTAAATATCGAACAACATAATTCCCATTGAAATGGGGTTAACCGTCGTCAAATCAATGTCACGTTTGCACTTGGGAAGCTGAAACGACAGGAGATATCGAATGGATTGTGATAATACGATGTTCCATAATAAGTCGATGTCATGTCAATCCTAACGCTTTGCCCCAAGCTGATTTAATTTTGAAAAGAGGATCACCTCTTTTTAAATCGACCTCTTTTGTTCTGGGGCGATGATAATTATCAGATTTGAAGATCAAATCTACTTTTGCCGTATACTGCAGCTTAGCATAGATTATACCTCATTGGATAAGCTCATGCATGTTAGAATATCCATGAAGACTGATACAAACAGAATACTAGATTGAAGAACAATCCGATATTCAAAATGTGGCTTAAATAGGTCACACAATGCTTTTTTGTTTTGAAATACCTAAACATTTTCTTTCAGGAATAAAATATCACAATGCTTTTTATCCACAGATACTTTTATACCTACTCTTGAGGTATTCGTTTTCGTCCGTTGCTTAACAGCGATCTTTCCAACCATTCATCATATTGATAATGCGAATTTTAGCTTTAAGTTATGACGGTTCTTGAGATACAGCCTGGTGACGTACGGATATACATTTATGGGATTGCGTTTTAAGACGGTTCGGATCTCTCAAACACTAGTTCTGCCTTTGATATTTCAATCAACCAATGAACATTTTATATGGTAAATCAATGATTACAATGGGGTAGGCTAATTTTCTAAAAAAAAATTCTTTTTTTTATTTTTACTATAATTTGGAAGCGCTGTGCAGAAACATTATTCACTAGCTGTTGCCCGCGACTTCGTCCCCGTGGGTAGAAGATATAAGTTATAATTTAGGTTTACCTGCCCGGTTTTTTTCACATTTTCCATTGTATCTTAGCTCCTATTAGTCGCAGCGTGATGGTTAATAGCCTAAAGCCTTCCTCGATGAATGGTCTATTCAACACAAAAATAATTTTTCAATTTGGACCAGTAGTTCCTGAGATTAGCGCGTTCAAACAAACAAACAAACTCTTCAGCTTTATATATTAGTATAGATTATCTTTTTCTTACATTAATGTACTGTGGTCAAAAATGTCTGTAATTTTTGACCACGGTACATTCAAATACGTTGCTTGAACTTGCTTGCATATTACATAACTCTACAATACACAGTCCTCTGTAAATTCAGCAGTGGTTCGCTCACAGGAATTACGATCGTGGCAACAAAACAATAAGATCATAACTCTGTGTAAGTAATTTGAATTTCTCCAGTAAGAACAGCTCGTAATTGTTCAATGAACGTGAATGAGATTAGGAAACAATAGAATCTAATATCTATGGCTTTTGTTTGTTATATTATGGTAGTAAAATTATTTACTACATGTGGCATGACTGAAAAGTGAATCGGAAAAACCTGTCAGGTGCGAGTCAGACTCGCGACACGACACCGAAGGTTCCATAAAACTAGGGTGAAAAAATACAACTGCAAGTTTCAACTTAAGTTTGGTCCAGGGCAGACGGACGGACTAACGGACAGAAACTTCACCCTAGCCTTTTCCCAACTATGTTGAGGTTGGTTTCTTACCTGACCTTCTTAACACAGTTACCTGGGCAACACGATACCCCTTAGTCAGACTTGTTGTCAGACTTTCTAGCTTCTGACTACCCGTAACGACTGTGAAAGATGTAATCGATCAAATTGTGCAATTGTAGTTTAGACGAGCTCCTGGCTTTTTAACCTAAAAAAGGAGGTTACTCAATTCGATCGTATATTATTACTAGCTGACCCAGCAAACGTTGTTTTGCCGACTTTTTTTTTCTACTTGTATGTATTTTTGATGCCACATTATATAAAAAATAAAAACAATTTTTTTTTAGTGTGATCAATTCAATCCAATCCAAATCAATTATCACTTCGAGGTATGAAAAATAGATGTTGTTCTATTCTCAGACTTACCTAATTGTATAGAAATTTTCATAAAAATCGGTCGAACTGTTCGGAGGAGTACGGTAGCGGTAGCTAACATCGTGACAGGGGAATTTTATATATTAGAAGAATATGATTTTTATGATATATTTTTATTTCTTTAGTTTTCATTATAGTATTAATCCGTCATGCTCTTTAATTTAACGTTGAATTAGCACGAACAGAACAAATGCACTTAAAAATTAATTGTTTTTATTCATAACTTTTATATGACGGACTTTAAAAAAGTTAGTCTTAATTAAGTTTTTAAACAACGTGAAGTTTAATAGTGTTTTCTCACGGATTGATAACTTTATTTTTTTGTTTAGATACAGTCTAGACGTGTTTTTATCTTTAGTATTATCGTTACATATATTTGGTCCAATGTTGGTATAAGATTGTTTCAATTAATTTTTTTGTCTCGCTTACCAAACGACTTTTGTCGTCAGGCAGTTTTTTTAAACAATGATTATAAATTCTACAACTTTTACGCAACGCCATCCAGTCACTAAATACCTACACACACATCATAGATAATTTTCACCCAGATACAAGAAACTCGCTCATCAAACAAACATTTGTCCTAGGTGGGAATCGAGACTACAACCTCTGGTATTGCAGTTGGGGCTTATAACCACTAGACCAACAGGCCTGTCAAAGATTCTTAGATTCTAGAAAAAATACTATGTAATAATAACAATTGTATGATCGTTTCATAAAAAAATATTTTTTTTTTAAACGACTCCCGCACTAAGGAATTCAATCCTTGTGTCGCGCGGAGGTTTACAAATATACAACTCACATGCACAAAGACACCCAGACTCAGAACAAGCATTCGTAGATCACACAAATCCTTGTCCTATCCGCGACACGACGCGCACAGTGGGTTTGGCGTGGTGACCTCAACCACTCGGCTATCCGTGCAATTACCACTTAGTATCCAGAGTAACAACAAAATGAAGTACTGATTTACAACACCGTACAAGTACTTACAAACAAAACATTGGAATTTCGCCACCGAAAGATGAAACAACATGATTAAAAAACGAAAACCTTTCGATGGGGGAACAGAGCGATAAAATTTTATAGCTTTGTCTGATGACAGCTTTTTCATTGAAGCGTAATCGTATCTACGTGAGAGTACAGTTTTATACACCTGTTTTATCAGATTATGTTGGCTTTGCGATTTCTCGTGAAACTGTTTGTTTAAAAGGTTCATTTTTGCGTGGCTTGTGACTGATTTCTGATCTGTTTTCAGTTCAAGGGAACGAAGCTTTGAAATTAGCTTCAGTGGAGGATTCGACTCTTCCTCTCTTTGACGCTGGACCTGAAGCATCAGGCTGAGAAGCAGCTAAGACCATTATTGCGTGTTAGCGTTAGGGCCAATTAAGTACTAATGGATTATTTTTTAATATATTGTTCAGATTTATCCTATTATATTTACATGACTTCCACTGTCCTGTCACTGGATCTATTTGATAAATACATTAACAGTTGCAAGTTTTAAAAATTATGATTGTTACCTACAACTGCGGATAACACATTTAAACCACTATTATTATATGAAACTCAAACTAAACCCTTCTTATACCAATAAGACAGTACAATTTAACTTTTTTAAAGGAATCAAGATAATAAAAATAATTTGATTTCTACTTTAAAAAAGAGAATCTACCATATTTTTATATGGATACTTGAGTCGTCAAGTCGCACATATTATTTTACTTCCCCCATGGTGACAGTACGGAAGGGAGGATCCATCATGCGGCGCTTACACTTGACAGTTAATTCGGCTGCGTTGACACTCGAGAGGTACCTGACTGATCACTTGGGATACCAGCTACCAATGTTATAGCCTCCCCTTTAACACAACAAATCCAAAACACGAGGCGTATTAAGTGATTTACAGGAAAACGGGCCTTCTTCCTAGAGTAATAATTGCTATTATGGAAGAGTGACAGCACGTTATACGGCGTAAATTGGCGTTTTTTTTCAACAACGAAAATATTATTTCTTCAAAAAGTAAGTTCTCTGAATCGCAGACACGATACCTATTTGTATGATTACAAACTATAAGTATATTACGAAGTCTGAAACTCTCAAATGATCGGTGAAGACGGGGTGAAGTTATGATAAAAAAAACATTCAATTTGATCTCATTAAAAGACGACTGGAAGTTGTTATGTTTGATTTTATAGGTTTCAAGGAGTTTTTTTTTCTGTGTAAGCTTAAACTAAAGCACAGCCCCAACATGGCTGTTATATTCGCGAGCTGTTATATGTAATTGACATCTACCCAGGCGAAGACGCGGGCAATAGCTAGGTATATAATTATGTAACACAAACCCAACGAAACAATCCCCTGAACAAAAACAAAGTGAACATTCGTCCGCTGACCACTAAAAGTTGGCAACTTTTAAAATTAATTGAAGTTGTGACAGAACCTCAGATAATTTAGTGAACAATGTGTTGGTCGCGGTGTTGCCTAATTCACATAGTTCGTGAACGACACGAGCTATTAAATAAACCGCTTTACAACATCCAACATAAATATACATGTATGTATCTACATATTTAAGGGGTAAAATAACTTAGACAGATGTTGAGAGGAAATTTCCAATTAAGTGTTTATATAAAAAAATATGTTAGAAGTCTTGCTGATGTTATTTTATTCATTCGGCAAAAATAATATTTAGTAAGTGTATTCGTATTTGTCGTTCCTGAGAATTTCTTTGATATCTACACCTACAGTTTTCATGAGTATAATTATTTACATTAATAATGAAAAAGCATAAGAAAAAAACTTTGTACATGACTCTACACAGGATGAAATATTCTCTAAAGTTAAAAGTCGAACATGTGTTAAATAATCTTTTTCTTTTCAGAACATAATATGCCGGTTCTGTCATATATCGTGGTCTATCGCAGCTACAGTTTCACAAGTAGCTCTATTCTAGCTAAATTAATTTACAGTCGCGGTGCAGTGGCGTCTCGTTTGCCAGTAAAAACGTCATAAACGTGTAATTCCCCGGTCCTGACCTAGCTTTGGCACGATAAGACTTCAAGGAGAGGGCATTAAACATCCCTCACATGTCCTGAATAACTGCCAACAGTTTGAAACATTACTGGTCGTACAACCTTCGAATTTTATGTAGACCAAACTATATCAACACGAAATTATTTGATTCTAAGTTAGGCTATGTATGATTATCTTTTCAAGAATTATTCGAACTAACTCACTATAATTCCCTAACTAGCATCACCAGACTACGACAGCTTAAATTAACAACAAATATTAACGAAACACACGGTAGTCTGATTCGCTCATCCGTCACCCCTATCCTAAAAGCTCTGACTATTGGATAAAACGCCTACACAAACTAGCAGGCAGCATCCTGTTCCAAAAAACCAAATTCAAAAAACACACACATGTCCTTTGTTCTATGAGCGAAGATGGCTCACATCGTATTCGGGTATCATTCTGACCATTCAAATTAAGTAAATAATGATAGGAATTTATCTGAGAGCTCATTACATAAATAGCTATTTCAAATAGCATATCCTCCTGGGCATTCAAACTTACTCTATATCTGAATAATTCCTTTTTAATGATTTTACGAGGACCATTGCACCTGCAAGAAAAGTAATTGGACAATTATCTTAGCTTACAGTACTAGACAAATAATGAATAAAGGGCACTTTAAAGAAAAAGCCTACAAGATTTTTCAGCTAACGTTGCAAAAATGACACGTACAATTTAAACTTCAGCAAGAAATAAGAATATTCCTTTTTGGCACCGTCTTTGTCAGCTCATAAGCGTACGTGTACAAGGCTGAAAGTCTATTGAATCTTTAATAAAATACAAAATTTTCTTTATTATTAGCACCTATAAGATGGTTTCCATTTACATGAAGTACGAGAAACTTGATGATAATCGCGAATTAAATTTATCTATGAATATGTAAGCCATACACATATATGTATGTGTTGTGAACTTCCTACAAAAGCCAAACTACTCTTTGAGCTAATAAGCCTTTACGAGCACTTCCACCTCTCGGCAACAGTTTTCTTTATTCAGCAAATGAAAATGCTCGCGTGTAAACCTGTTAATTCCACTCCCATCAAATTTATTATAATGAGCTTTCCGTGTTCCCTGTGTTTGGATAATTAGTTGCTCCCGTTTTGTGAAGACTTTTGAAAAACTGTATGTTTTATTTTTTGTTATATCTTTTGGCTTTTAATGAAACTCTTTATTCTAATTTATTTGGTCAAAAGAATGTATTTTTCACTAACTGACCCACCGGTCCTAGATCCGTCGTTGGACAATGTTTTTTACTCAATATGACACCATTAACGTAGCTTTCTACAAGTGTAAGGAATTTATAAAATACACTCAATGTGTTCGAAGATTACCCTCTACTTAGCAAATTCACCCCTTTTTAATACAAGTATTAATTATTCTGTCATAACAAAGACAAAAGGACGTCAAAATGGACCCGACAAAATTTCAAAATTTTCCCTACACGATGGAACTCTAAATAAAGAATAGGGGGACATTGTTTCTGTTTCTGACAACGTCATGTCAAGTGTGATACGTCATCAATCGCCGTGACATCTGCTGTCATCAGCACCCGACAGCTGCAGGTTGCAAATGGCGGACGTAAAGGGACGGAATAGACTGAAGCCAAATTGAATTTTAGAGGCAAGTTTTGTAGCTAGCTTTTGTTTTGATCTAGAGAGATTAGTCGTCAGTGAGTTTGTCACCTATGAAAAGGTACAATACCTTTTGATAGTAACTGTCGTGAAAATGATTCATTATTAAATGATGTAACGGTTTACTCACGCGTATTTATCGGGGTAGCCCGACTAGTTTCGGACCCAACCGGAGTCCTTAATCATGAGCAGACGCGGCGGGCTCGCGAGTCGAACTCGGTTCGACCATTATTTTTCCAACAACTTTGATAGTAAAGACGACAGCATTCATAGATTTGACAAAGACTGACGTCAGACAAAGTGTTTATGCGACTGCACTATAGTTTGTGCGCTGTAGCATGGTGCGGGTGACAGTTGTTAGTATGACGTTGAAATCTATCAGTATGACCTGGCTAAGGGTACAGCTAGAATCATATTCCCTTTTTTATTATTATAAAAATAATTTTAATAATAAATTATAATCGAAGATCTGGTTAGTTTAATTTAATTAATAACCGTGATTAATGATTTAATTATACTACAAATATGGTACATCTGAAATACTAAAGTCATAATTGTAAATCGCGGCAACTTTCAAGAGTGAAACGAATCAAACTATAAACACCATGGTTCCCAAATGTTAATATCTAAAATCGCCAACCCGCTGTGAGCTAGCATGCTGATCACTTCCCTATACCGGAAGGCCTGTGCCAAAGAATATAGAACAGCACTACGTACCTGTGCCGAGAAGTGGGATGTATGTAACTGTGAACAATATAAAAATGTACAATAAGTACTTAACTTATTGTTTCTCTTAATCCGAATTTTTAAATCAAACTTTAATTTTAATCTAACATCTTAACATATTTTATTGACCAACCGAATGTAAAATATCCAGCACCCACGAGACAATGACTCAGCTTTGGGCGGATGAGTTAAAGCCCAATAAAACTATCGTAATCACAATGTATAGTGTAGTGTCACATGATAACTATAACAGTGAAGACGTAACACATGTTTATTGTTCACATAATACGGCAAAATACGGCTGGCATCTACCTTTTTATTTCCTTTAGTACTGTAATATTTTTAACATTTATATGTATCTTCCGACCTATATAACGGTTCTGCTCTCTTTAAGTACTTATGCTTGTATATACGAAATACAAAAACAGCTTCCTTGGCAACAAAATTATCTCCATAAAACTCGCTACAAAGTTCAAAGTACAAAATCACGTGTTTTTGTTAAAGTAAACAAAAAGCTGATATTCTCTCAATATTATTACATGATAACCATGATATACAAAGAAATAACGTTCGATACAGCAGAGTGAAACTCTAGCATGAAGCAAACACCTGACATCGTCGCCCAGTTCATTAATTACGTAACGTCCAGGCGTAACGAACTTGACCTCCAAACCCGACCTTGAACCAGGAACAAAAATAGGAAAACGCTGAGATGATGAATGAAGCGATTTTATCATAACAGCGTCGCACTCTATTCCTTGGGAACAAAACGCCTTTGATCCATTGTGCGTGCGATATGGATAATTTATTATTCTCCTAGTTTTCCTCCCCGCTGTGGTAACAATTAATCATAACAACGTAAGAAATTAATTATCAACTTTTCCCTCAAAACAAATGCCTGATAGTTTACATTAGGGAGAATTAATCAAAATGATGCGCGTGGATGATGATTATAAGGAAAACTGAATTGTCTTTGAGGAATTCCTATCCGCAATGAGAGAAAAGGGAATTTAAATGTACTAATAAGGAATCGTGTAATTGGAGTCCTAACTATTATAATGTTTTCCCATTTAAACAGTTTTCCGTCTTATATTATTAATTTTAGAGAAAATTTCTTAAATTAATTCCTCTCCCTCCAACTATAATATTACCAAAACCTAACAAGCATCAGTAGGTACAAAAAAGCCTAAAGGTCCATTAGCAAACTTAAGAGTCCATATATTTTCCGCGAAACAATTAAAGAGAATGCCTTTTTAAATTAAATTCTCAAAGCTAACAGTCTCTAGAAGGGCTTAATTTCCATATATCAGTGTTCCGCTTAGAATTATAGACCTCGCGTCTTTGAGGGTTCCTTCAAAATACCTCCTTTTACGTTCATATTTTATAGCATTAAAGTTTTAATATCAGATTCAAGATAGCTCTGACTGTATACCCGTTTTGTCCTATGATATTCTTAAGTGAGACTTGCTATATAAAAAGCGACTAACCATTACACTGTATTGCAGCATCTCGCTTCCACAAAGGGAGCATTCACGATCTGAAAGATCATAGTACAGGCACGGATGAGAAGGAAAATGAGAGCAACGCATCGCAGTGCTTAGAAACAATCGGTCCTTCGGGACGGTGCCGTCGTCAAGCGGACTCGAGCGGTGTCAGATCCTCTCGCAGTAATACAAGGCAACGATGCGCATGAATAAAAAATGTTCCACGAAGTCTTAAATCTCTTAGTGACAGTTTTACTCTTAAACGTTGACCGTAAAAGGAAGAGCTTAGAAGCGAGCATTTAACATTTCTGAACAATAAAGTGACTTCACTGCGATGGTGCAATGCGCTAAAATATTAATATTAAGATAATTTAAGATTAAGCTTTAACGCTAAATACAGGCGTCTTGAGCTATTAATCCTAAGAGAAACAATAGATAGAACATGAAACCTTTCGCTTACTATAAAATAGGAGTGCAGTCATTATAACATACTCTATATGCTTTAAATACCCATTGACATTGCTACAAATTGTAACAACTATTATTTTAATACATTTGTCTTTGTAACTTACATTTATTCCAATGGTCCAGTTAACAAAGTTACTTATTTCCATTCCAGCATTCGCTGCCAAATCTTCCGCATCGTTTGTTATTAGGTTCTCGCGCCCGCCGACCCATGAACAATCTTGCTACTATTTAAAAATTAAACCTGCGCAGTGTACAAGGAACTTTAGCGTCGAAATTAAAAATGTATTTCAATTTTAGCTCCCAGCATTCCAAATAATTCATCTGGCTTACAATATGAAGTGGAGCGACAAGTAATTAAATTGCGACGGAGTCGAGGGCCTTTCCGACCGTGGTGAAAAACAAATTTGCTAGAGGCTGTCAAGTTTTACACTTAAGTACCCTACTTCTACACTTAAACTTAACTATAAGACTTGTTTTGAGTTGCAGGGATGGTATATATCCAAAAATTAGGAACTCATTAATCATGTCACACATATAAGACATAACCCAGTTCATTCAAGTTTATGGTGTTGAGAGGGTATGATTCTATAGCAACACTTATAAAGCCATATGTCTCACATATTAGGAATAAGAATACCCAAAACGCGGAATGACGTAAAAGGAAAATTACTATCACGCGATAGTTACCGGTATCGCCACATTCGCCACATAACGATCGCGGGAAAACTTCACCGACACTCAAATATAATTACGAGATGTTATCTCAAAGATGGAAGACCATTTACGTTTATTAGGGATTAAAAGGGTACGTTTACGTGGGGTGGCTGGCAATTAATAACGCCATCAATTAAACAAGTTTACCCTGTTGATTACCTGAGTATGTGCACTTTGAGGCACTCATAAAAATAAACTGGCTCGATTATGACTACTACTACTCATTAACATGAATGTTTCATTACTGGTTTTAATACTCCCATGTGAATATTATCTGGTACAGGATAAATATTAGCGGCGATCATGAAGGCGCGCGGGACTAACTCACCGCATTTCTTGGGAAAAGACATATAAAGTCAAAAATATAGATATCAGTGGTTTCATGCTAAATGAAATGTTGAGAATAGGATAAGTCATCTGAAACGTAAATATTCTCAATCTTACACTGTTTAATTTATGCCTCTAACCAAATTTGGTTAGATAACATCAAATTTATTCATAAGTCAGTAAGAACATAATTCTCACGAAGTGCCTACTTGATGGGTGACCAGATTTTATTAGGTCAATAACTCACTGAAACTATAAGCTTCACATTGCTTACTAGAGAAACTTTGAGTTACTTAATTGAAACGAAACGCCATCACATAGAACTAGCCAATTGTATACATTCTCTATGTGACGAGAATTTTTTTTTGCTCCAGTAGGTACTGCTTCCGCGAATTCTAATTTCAGCGCCCACAGCTGAATGTTTTCATATGACAGACATATACATCGGTTTCTGTATTTATCTCTGCCACGAACTCTTTGCAGCGTTCAAGGTTACGGGCGTCATCTCGTCGTAGCCAACCAAAACAAACGTGGGAAAGGTTCGAATGATGTAGGTAAATACGAAGAAATCATAAAGCATTAACAATCCACGCTTAAACACATAAGAACAGCTGAAAGTTATAACTCACACAGAGATCGTTTTCAACTTTAGTGAGGTACTAAACATGTACCTATAGCTCAAGTCTTCTAGACAACAATAAACATGTTAAGTACACCTCTCAGATGCATTTCCAGTAATCAAATCGCATAATAATCTGTTACTATAACTGCTATAAATAAAGGATTTTATGAATCGTGAAACAGTTCTAGAGGATATCGTTTGTGGATTTTATGAGCATATTTATCACATCATCGTTTCTGAGGAGCCGTAAAATGAATCAGTTTTACAGCATAGGTAAGGTTCAAATAATGGTAGTTGTAAAGAAAACTGCGATAAAAAATTCGGGTTCGATACGACTCGATAGAGACACCTCACTAAACATGGACATTTATTGACGTTTCTGCCAAGATTTTGTCTTCAGTTAATTTGCATTTCAACTCTTAGTACAACTCAAATGTTCAAATAATTAGAAAAGAATACGAAAACATCACGTTGATCATGTATTTTTGACCCAAATCGAAATATTTGGGTACTATAAATATTTATCCACGGCATCCTACACGTTTTTTGAGATACATCAATATGTATACACTACGAGAGAAATGGGCCGACAGAGATTTATCATTCCCACAATCTGGAAATATTGCACAGCTATAATCTAATACCATTTATTGCCAAGACCAGATTAATATTTGCGTCACTCTAGATTTCGACGACGCATTCAAGCTAGTGAAATGGATAAGGGACTTCCGTACGGAACATTTGATTTCCGTAGATTATAATCTGTGAATGAATTTCAGGAGTCGTGCCAATTGTATTAATAATAAACATAGTTTGAACGCTGATGGTAGAACGGCTCCTGAACTGAGATTTGTTATTGTAGTTGTGAAATATAGACGCTACTTAGTAGTGCAGAGGCCTGTCACACGACAAAAAATGATTTGAAGAAGTGATCCTTTTTTAGACGGGAAATCAACAACGTCTTGCTTTGGGTTGAGTTTCCGATGCGAAACTCTTCCTACTTTGGGTTGGCAGAAAGGAAGTGTCACTCTTTTATTGACTAACTTAAAACCCACCCTATTCCTTTTTTTGCACCTTGTATACAAAGCTGCGGTAACCCTTTCAGACAATTCCTCTGGCTCAGCAGGCATCACGCGTAATGGGTTAACATCTTCCTATTTTATTTTTACAAATGCATTATATATAACCAATCTGCTTTCGCAGTCGCGTTTTACTACTCGAAAGCGATATCAATTCAATCAATTTGTAAATGTAACACAAACGAGCCTATACAATCAGCGATAGAAGTTCAATCCACAAAGCTTGAACTGTGTCGGGAAGTACCTGACACAGATTTTTGAGTATTGATGAATGGAATGATAATTGAAGTTCTAAAACGTGACACAGACTTAATTTAACAATTATTGTCATAGAAAATATTGCACCATACAGATATAATTTGTTACTTGAAATTTGGGATATAATGCCTTCTATTATAACCATTTCTCTACGCCGGATCCATCTTTGAAAATTGAATAATGATCACAGAAATCTGTTTCAGCATTTTACCATGCTACTTGGGAATAGAGAAGAGGATTTCCAAGCACACCTATCCTATTATTTCAGTTTCTCAAACATGAAAAGCTAAAGTAGCAAGAGAGAGAATTAGAAACCTTTTCCAAAAAAATGCAGTCAAAGGACAAATTAAGCATATTTAATATGAAGTATTGACTAACACAGTGACACATCAATGCTAATAGTACATTAGATATGCAATAACACAGGCAGATCTAATAGCTCTTAGCAACAGATTCCCAAAATTTTCAGTCAAGGATGGAATTTTTTCCGAGAAATACAAAAATATATCTGCATGGAGTGGTACAGAGTACCACGGTGATATTAATGGTACAGTAATATTATTTTCCTGTTAGTAATAAAGGTGAGTATTACCTGGCTTTCTCCGCATTCGCCACTGCACCGGCGGCGGCGCCGGGCTGCCGGGGCCCGACGATGCCAGCTTGATGCCGTCACCTACAAACAAAATGCCTTTCTTAATTTGATGCACACGTTACAAAGGTTTGACATCGTTTAACACTTAACAGCCTTTGAGAAATACATGGGGATTTTAATGTGAATTGTTACTTCAAAGAGGTCAGGTATGTAGGTACTTAAGATTTCGAGGTTTTGACAGCAGATACTTAGCTTAGCAATGGCAGCCAAGGTTCCATGTCAAAAGTAGGAAGATAGTTTTTCTGGTATTTTGTAATTGGCATGGAATTGTTACCCCAAATGGTAGAAGCACTGAGTAGGCCATTTTTTTTTAATTCAAAAGAAGATCACCTAATACACTTGGCATAACAGTAGTTAATAATATATACAAAGTGAGTAACGTTTGACGTTATATGCATTATATACGACACTGCGGTTCCATACAAAATGTGCTAATGCAAATACAGTATCTACGTAATTGCATTATCGCATAGCGAGCGAACCGGCCGTTTTCTGCACGTGTGGAAAGCCTTTAGAGGAAACTGTTATGAAGTTTCAGTTGAATTTCCATGTTTAGAATTCTATAATGAATCCTCTTAATTCCTATATAATAGATTCATTTATTTTAGCTTTTTTGTGTATGTCACAACTGTCAATAATGCAATTTAGTCGGATTGCCATAAAAATAATGGGCAAAGTCAAACGCAAAAAAAGAATATGCCTCAATATTGAAATGTGTTCGTTTTTAATCAACCTATGGCACAGACAGACTACGGCCAAGACAAATTGGCAAAGCATCTTTGGAAAGCATTAGTGGTATCGCCTTCTAACGACATCTATGATCAAGAAACCAAACTAAACAAACGTCGAGAAAGCCACGCGTCTGATCTAACAAACTGAGTTCGTTCCAACAAGTTTGTTGGCAGCGCTTTGAAGTAGTTCGCAAAACAGCTCGCTAGATGGCGCGCAGTACAAACATGTACAAAGTTTTATGAACACCATAAAATGTTTTATAGAGTTTATAAGAATTCTGTAGGTACTGTATGGTTTTTTGTTTCCAGGTATACAATTATTGTAATTATAACCAACTGTAATCTTTTCTTTTAATTTCTCATTATTTAAAGCAATAACAACAATAAAACACCAACAAAATATGTACTGAGTAAGTACTCGGTACACCAAAACACTTCATTCACTGAAAATAATTGACTCATTACACGGCAAGAATTGCAGCGCATTTAAGTTAATATTCTTACACGTGAAGCCATTAAATGAACAAACATAAAATTTCAAATCTTTATGGTGAAATCGATACATTGAAATCCTTTAAATAGCAACATAAACTGTAAACATTGGATACATTTGAAATTCTAATCAGACCGAACCACTTTCGGACTCGACCGGAACAAACTGAAATAGCCTCCATTAATGTTCAAAACATTGCTGAGTTCAAATACATCAGTGTTTCAATAACATACTTGTTTCAATAACGACAAGAGATTGGAATATTATAACTATATTTATAAGACAAAAAAATGTGTTAAACTAGAAATGATTATGTACTCTACGCGCATAAACAAAAAGATCCGTCCAAAGTGTCTCAACAATTTTACACAAAAAAAATACAATACCAATTACGCCTATTACTTGGTGTAGGACGTCATATGAATAAAGAAAACAAGAACCAATTTGTAAGGAATGAAAAGTGACAGAACAAATTAGTGAATACAACAGCACTTCATAGAGAAAACATTTATATTGACAGAGCGGTTCTCCATCATATGAGACGTGCAGTTCTGGAAACGGAACGCCAATCTACAACCTTCAATGTGATGTCTCGCTTCCACAACTGCAGAAGTTGGGATAATTTTGGAAGGGCTCCTAGCACTTTTCGCTGAACTTCCAACAACCTGAGAACCTACTCCTGCCTCTTAAAATCAGCCTTGTAGTTCTCCAAGTGAGACCTCCTTGATGCTGTGAAATACGATGTCCCGCTTCCTCAATTGCAACAGTACTGGTTGCGGAAAGGTTACTAGCACTTTTCACTGGAGTTTCAGCATCCTGAGATCTTACTACTGCCTCTTAAAGTCAGCCTTATAGTTCAAGCGTGACGCCACTTTATATCGTGAACCAACAAACTGCAGAAGCACTGCTTTTTAGATATAGTGGTAGACTGTTAGCACTGTCGCTGGACAGCTGTTTTGAAACAAATATGATAACATTCACGTTGAAGAGTATTGTCTTACTTCTACAAAAGGTATTATGTCCTTACGTTCTATGTAAGGCCGATATAACCATCGTACAGTATTTTTTATCAATCAATCAAAAAGTGTTTATATCAGGTGAGCTGTTCAAGCACTAGTTCAATTATAATACTCTAGATGCACCTATCGTTTTCGTAACTCATTGTGACCACAGTCATGTACTCGTATATACTAAGGCTTCATAATGAACAGATCGTTATCATAACATTTTTGGACAGTTGCTTTGTAACCATTACTTGTCACTATGAGCAATCGATGGCCCGTTTTTAGCCCGTTATCTAAGAATTGAGGACAGTAATTTCGGTAGGAATTTTTTCGTACCCATCGCAGACATTTTGTTGCTATAAAATTTTATGAAGATATAATTAACGTTATTGAAGCTATGTAGTTTAAGGAGTACAGTTTTTTTTAGCACGAATAGAGGTAATCCTTGTGTCACGCGGGGTTTCACAAACAAACAAGTCACATGTTCAGGCAAAAACACCTGCACGCATGCACAAAGACACCCAGACTTATAACAAGCGTTCTTGAATTACACAAATGATTCGTGATTCGATCTATATTCGGGAATCGGTATATACAAAAAAAAAACAAATTCTTAGGGCGTAGCATATGAATATAAAAATATGTATATCGATACTTTACTCCAGAAACTCAAAGACAGCACAAACCCTCAATTTCAACTGATTAACGTTGTAATAACTAGCCAGACTCCCCAAAAGCCAATCAATGGGACCAATATTCGTTTCCTTCCCATCAGCGAAGATTACATTTTTAATCCAGGTAAAAGCGTCGTCTTTTAACTTTGTTAAGTCAGCCATAATGATGGACTAACCTAAGCCTGAACAGAGATTAAATAACTCTTGTGTAACAATGTTCTGTAGAAGATAGCAAATTAATTGGGTACTAAAACTAAATAAAACGAAAGTAAAAAAACTAAATAGAAAAGTGATTTGAAGGATTTAATTAATAGCCTTCAAAAGAGGCAATTTAATTTCTATTCCATTAATCAATTAGTTACGAAAAGCAATTTCGAAATATCGGTGGTGACTGTGGTGAACCCAATAGCAGACACGACATGACATGATAAAATATTCTCTGGATTTCAACTCGAAAAATGTATATATTGACACTATCGCGTATTGAGCTCATGATTTAGAGTTCCAATTGATCTCGAAACTAGAGACACCTGCGACATTTTCGCGTGAGCGCAGTCTGTAAAATTTTGAGACAAATGAGTACGAGTATGTTCCAAGCATTTTATGATTGTGGTATCTCAGAAATCAATATCAAGCTAACTATAAAAAAAAAGAAAAGAAAAGAAGAAGTCAAAGAAATTGTAATTGTCCAAATGTGAAAAAAACATCCCGCACCTGGCACGTTTTCGGCTAGACGTCTATACAAATAGACAGACTTATCGTATGTCAAAGTGATTGCGTCAAATTGTTCTCCTGTGGTAACACGTGATAGCGTGGTCAGGCTTAAAGAACTGTAATCAAATCCTTCTAATTATATCCATTACTTGAATAACATGTAAGTACTCACGTGCCCAAAGATTGATTGAGTAATGCGTCTGATGGATCCGACTAAGAATAGTAATTCACTTAAGATCTCCATTATTGATTGTAAGCTATTATTAAAGGTTTTACTTGACAACAAAAAATAATTCCATTAGGCCTTTTCAAAGGAATCGGCAAATTCCTTTTTCATAGAAATTACGTCGTTATTAAGATCGTTTATAGGTAAGTAGTTTTAAGTTTGTCAGGCGCTCTAGATACCAAAATGGAAACTGATGATGAAGACCAATGCCGAAAAAGACTTCCAGTAACTGGTCACTTCATAAGTAACGACTTTTTAACTACAATATATCTCTCTTATCGCACGATACAGTGTTTAATCCGAGTCAATTTCCTATCTGGTAGGAAATGCGATGTTCATACGGTCGACGGAAACCATGAATGGAGTTGGTACTATACGTACACGTTGCTGGTGATCCGTATCTCCAGCGTACAATTAAATCGATACGTTACGGCGTAAGTATACACACGTGGAACACGCGGAGCGGGAAGCTAAGAAAACAAAACAAAACATTTTTTGGTCGATTTGTTTCCACTGTTCTGCTTATGGAAAAGAGCTTGTTTAGCATCCTTCCATCCCTCTTTTTTAAGTTTCACGTGCCAAAAACACTGCGGTAAAGTAATCAAAGGCGTCCAGGCTATCTGCAGATTTCAACAATAATTTAAGAAAAAAAAGTGCCAAATAAACGGAGAATACATTTTTTGTCAGGCAAAACAGTTCCACTACAAATTTATTAGTCTCAATGATAGGTCTTTTTACTGTTCTCCCATCTCATTCGGCCTAAGACTGAGATTTGCTTTTTTTGGATTAGTCATGGCCACCTCACAATGGCAGTACGAATTCTTAAAACATATTTTTATTACTGCTAGCCGAATGGAAACGTCGCGTAACTTTTGGTCTTAAAATTAATGTAACCAGTTTAGCGTCGGAAATCGATTCAGGTAGACGGTGGAGCTCGTGCCTGTGATTTTTAATACAATGGTTTTGATGAGCGTCTCGGTCATTTTCGCTGTATGGCTCGATAACTTAAGATATTCTCTAGCTTTTACATTGCCTGGATGGGTTACCGCGACCCTGAGACACAAAAGGGAAAGGAAAAAACATGGGTGGGTTTTGGTCTCTAAAGATCTGGCAAGCTCCTGCTCAACCGAAAGGGAGTGACTCATTTGGCGATTACTCATCTTAAAAAAAGATGTTCTTAAATATCAAAGTCAGGAAACAGTTTAGCGACGAATTAAAACTGACGTTTAAGTCGTGGCCTACTCATCATTCATGTAACCGTCAATCATGTGATCAAATATCACGTTAATCCGCTGTTTTCGAGCACTTTGCTCATACCCATAGGCCATAATGGATGATTTGAGATTTTCACTTAATCCCATACACAGGATGTTGTAGGCGGCTTTGTGTACGGTTATAGAACATCATTGTTTGTTGTCATTGGTGTTTGAGAATAAGTATTTTGTTTTAATATAATTATCATTTTCTCAAGTAACTCTTCCCATACCCATATATTAACTAAAAACTTTGCAGGAGGTTTGGATTAGTAGATGCGGCATATGTCCCATAATCCTTGGATTAAAGCACTTGTCAAGATTTAAGATTATTCGAGAAAATAATAAAACCTACGTATGACAGATTTAGGTTTACAATTCCACCTCAATCTACAAAGAGCAAATAATAGAAGCAACGTAATCTCGTCTTAATAAAGCCTTATTATTGCGGTAGATTAGACTTTATTGCCAAAGATTAGCTCAAATTCTAAAAGCCAACAACCGACGCAGTTAGTGTTCAGACTTATTTTGTGATAAAAAGAAAAGGAGTCTTAACAACTACACGATAAAGTCCAATTTAATTAAGTCAAAGGCTTAGAAATTGACTAAGTTTATTTGAGTTGACCCAACCAGTTCTTTGGGCACAGTTCCGGTAATTACGAAGTTAGTTACAGAGCAAACGAATAGCTCCTAAACATCCTAAAACAGCTGTTTTGCAAACGAACTCACTCGACCTCATAATTTATTTCTTTGTCGTACAAAATTGATGTATATTTTTGTCCCCTCTTAATGAACTTGAATTTTCATAGCAGATTTTCGAAATGTTGACAAAGGAATGTCATTATCTACGACGAAGCGTTTTTTCAGTCTTCCATAATGGACTCCAAATACATCTTAGGTCCGATTGTGATTTAATCGTAGATCCGTTTTGAGAAACGATTTTTTATGTGCTTAAATTATAATATTTTTATATTTAACTGTTTTTTTTTAAATATAAAATAATTCATGAACCTTGGGTTAACCTAGAAAAATGCGAAGACTACAAATGCAACAACAAATAAAAAGCGAGAAATAACATAAATTACATATTTTTTTATGATTTTGCATGCAAGAAACGAATCAATCTAATCAAGTTTTAAGGATCCAGGATCCTATAACAACGTCGTACATTTTGTAAGAATCCAAACAATACCATTTTCGGGTTTGTCGTCGGACGGGAAATTAAACGGGACGTCAATGTGAACACTGCGAATTGACGGGAAACCGACGAAATATTTGTTTTACTCGTGTAACTTCGGAAGGGTTCGGCTGGTACGTTTCCGATAGTTGTTTCAATTTCAAATAACCTAAAAGGGAAAATGAAAATGTTGGCTGGTTGGATTCAATGTTTAGTTGGAATGTATGATGCTTTTGATACATATGTTAGTTTGTTTGTATATGTAGATTGTTAGATACGTCTAAAGTTAGTAACATAATTAATCTATTAAAAAATGAATTTGGCAATACTGAGGCAATTTGTCTATCCTGTCGTGAGGTTGAGGAGGAAAATCCTCTTTGCAGTCTTTCTAGGCAACAGTTAACACGATATTGGAGTTCTCGGTTTGGTATTTAAGAAGCAACAGAACTCTCTCCTTGTGCCATGATCTTAATGGTCTAATAATCCATAATGTATGGCAGATTTGGTACGTAGAAACAAAAAATAGGGATATTTTCGATATTTATTTAAACTTGCTTGATCTGAGTTTGGCAGATTTTGCGCATTTGATTTGAATGTTTGTGAAAAACCCCGCGACTACTACACATATTGCTGATTATAATCAACCTAAAATAAATAAAAAACTAATAAATTTAAACATAATATACTTCTATTATGTGTGGAATTGGTAATCCTGCATATTGTTAACCAACAAAAGATCAAGAACGAAAACTGACCTACTCAATACTGAGACAATCTGTAGGTCAGCATTTATAGCTGATTGCAAAAACCCGAATTATTATTCATGTTTTCGGTGTATTTTTGAGAAGTGTGTATTTTTTTTATATAAGAATGGAGCATTTAATCGGAACTTAGAAAGAAATTTTCCTTATATCAAACGGCAGTAAAGTGCCCATGAAAGTAAACAGAAACCTCGCCTACCCTCCCTTACAGAGCTTAAGCTCTATAACATATTTTTTCACTCAAATAACCATTTGGCGAATCATAATTATTAGCCATAAGCCTACTTTTGTTGCTTTACCGCAATAAAGTTGTCCATAAAAAGCCAGAACCTATTCGAATATTGTCGTACTCAATGTAGCTCCTTACAACGTCATCCAGAAGATTCCTTATATTCTACCGACTTACTGTCTATATTACAAAATAAAAGCGAAAAATGTGTGTCTCAACATCTGCCTTCAGGAAATCTTACATTCCGAGGAGACATTCTCGTAAAAATAACATGCGGTTGGGAGCGAAATGTAACAACAAAAAGTAATATTGAATAGTACAAGTATGTAGTGCATTATTCATGGGACCCTATGAATATGTTGATAGGTGAAATGTTACCAGCTTTTTATAACAAGCAACCATTTTTTGATGCTCAGAATAAACTAAGCTTGAATACATTTAAGCTATTCTGTTTTGTAATAACAAAATGTTTAAACAATAATTTGAAGGTAGGTAGGTATTACTTTAAATTAATGACTGATAAGTATCTTCCTTTTATGAAATGTTATTTTCGTAAAACAATTTTCAATATAAAATGTGAAAATATCAAGCCTGGAGGCACGAATTTCCGATATACGAAACTAACAAATTGCATTTAAATTTCAACGTAACGTTCAAAATAACGACAAGTTTATTTAGTTCAAAAAACTCGCTACCAAAACTTTTAACAACGGCACTGTTGAATTTCAGCGATGGATACCAGAGCCATACTAGTTTTAAAAATAAAATAAATCCGACTAACACGGATGAAAATGTTACTAAAACAATAGCAACATGAAAGTTTAGAAAATACGATGGGATTTTGGATTGTTTATTTTTCATTTAATACGACTACGTATTCATTACTTACTGCAAGATGAATGTTGATATATCAGGCCTTATAATAAATTAGCTAATTGTAATTATCAATAATAGTAAAAAACAGGCATAAATAAAATTCCAAGCTAAATAATTTTTACAACTTAAAATCTGAGAGTAATACAGCCTTATCCTCAGGATAGGCAATTAACAAAATGTCAAACCAACTAATATTCAAGTCACGGCAACATATAGATTTGATGTTGAAAGTTTCCCTACAAATGAACGAGACCTGACTAGCAACTGCTGCCCGAATTCATATTTCACTGTTTTAATTAAAGCGTCGATCAACGACAAGTTAGTGGACATGCAGAACAAGAAATATAGGTATCTATGTATCAATGTATCAGCAGGTGACCCGATGTTGAAAATGGAAATCCATTTCCAATCCATCCATTTGGCATTATGCTGAATTTCTATTCTAAAGTGCATGTGTAATTGGGTAGGACTAGGAAGTATAACGTTTGGGAATCCGTTTAGAATAATGATTTAATAAAGGAATTGATATGATATTCTGCGAAAATTCTAAATGCTAAATTGAGGAAAAAAGTAGAAGAGTAGGATTACATTATACAGAAAAGTATATGATTTCATACGCGATGAAACCGGAATGATAGCGATCCTCTTAATAAATTCGCAGTAGATAATTAGATAATAGTAGCTTTTTCTTAAAACCACTACACCGAAGGCAAATAAATCCAACAGGAAATCGTTTTGTTGTTTTAGATTTTTTCCTATTTAAATAGAGAATGGTGAAATGATCTACAATATTCAAAGCTGTCACTAAAACTAATATCCTTATTTTATGAGCCTATAGTAAATACGCAGTGCTAGATATGACGCAAACTCTAATTAGAGTTCATGTTACGTATTGATAGCAAATAATACGACTCGGCAATATCAAGGAATATTATTAAGTACGTGACCGTAACACCACATGGTGTAGCCATATTACAGAAAACGAGGATTCTTTCAGAGAGCTATGTGGGCGAACACAAAGTTTGTCAAATTATTTGATGGATGAGTTTGCCAAACAAACTACGAACGTAACGCCTCCGGAACGAATTTTGATTGATAGCACGTTCTTTTAGAATCGCCTATAGCAACATTTAGGCCTGTCAATATGAAACATGATATACAAAATGTTGAAGGTTACACGGCGTTGGTAAAAGAAAATGTTCGTTTATTATTTTAAGACTCTTTGGAAACTTGATTTACAAATTCACCGATACCAATCCGAACGAAATCATGAACACATCATAGACTTTTACAGTCCGATAAATCAGTTTGATCGCTTGACTTGCTTATCAAATAAAACCATTCGGGTATGTCGAAGTTATTTGCAAAGAAGATCGTGTTCACCTATTGACTGGCTGTAACTCCCAACTGAGCCTAAAAGTTTCCTATAATATCATTTGTTTGTTCAGAAGAAAAAAACACTCGGATCTAAAAACACAATCTAACATCTGTCCCACGCAAGTTTTCTGAGGAGAAATTAAGAGGCATGGGTCGGTTTTTCTACTTAAGACGGATCTTGGCTACGTGTTTGTCACTGAGTGTTCAGGGATTATTTTCGTCCTTAAAAACCTTGTGGAAATTTTCTGAAACGTTTACTTACAATAAAACGTAGCAACTAAACGACCACGCGTAATCCTTGATGATGTCTGTCCAGGGACCATTCTCCTCATACTAACGCTGAACATTATTCAGGGCGAAATTATATGTTATAAAGGCCTGAAGATTCTCGCATCTATCGAAGCAAATATTTCTCGTGAGACTCAGTAGGTCGATTTTAATTGAGTACTTAACATGTTCTTAATTAATAATTTTCGCGCGTTACTTCCGCGACTGTTAATCATTGCTAAGTTGCTTGATATGTGTTAGGCTCTGATGGAATGAGATCAGGTTGATGGCGTAAGCGTAGATAAATGGGAGTTTTCAATATTATGATAACCGTAAATCAAAAATATTTTAGATTC
Organism: Trichoplusia ni; assembly: GCF_003590095.1. NCBI lineage: Eukaryota > Metazoa > Arthropoda > Insecta > Lepidoptera > Noctuidae > Trichoplusia > Trichoplusia ni. The sequence continues at coordinate 5,671,883 of NC_039478.1, read as the reverse complement.
ATGCCGGTAAAGACTAAAGTACATAATCGAATATTTGAACAAGTCCTATTAGATCTATAGTCACAATAATTAACACTCCATTATTGTAAGGAATTTATTTGCTTACTTTAACACCCAATTCCCGACAGCTGGTCTAGGAGTTTAATTACCGGGTATATTGAACCGTAACCAGACGTGATATAGCGGTCAATAAAATGGTAGAGGAATATCAGGTCGTTAGGTAGATAGAGCAATGAAGGCGGCTGAAGCGGGCAATTTGCCGCCAGGGAATGAAATTGTGCATCTGCACGAAAACGCTTTTACATTGGCTCGTATTTTCTCTGTGTAAACGTTGAAAGCAATCTAATTGAGATTGAATTAGAAGTTCACTTCGACTACTTCGAAAGGAATCTCCTGCAAAGTTTAGAGAGACAGCTAATGTCTGTCTTTTTATTCATTAGACTTTTCTTACTTATCCTTACTTTTTAGAGCTAATTATTTACGTACTTGCGGCAAAGTGGGTATTTTTTCCCTTTCAACATTCAATATTATTAAAGTTGAAGGGAAAACAGGAAATGAAACGAAATTTAGGGGAACTAAAGCAACACCTCTGTAATTTAGTCTAGCCAAGAATATCATTCACCTTGATCATTCGCTGCCTGTCTTTATTTAAGTAGACATCAATTATCTGAACCCGCATTTAACGATTACAAATTCTCCAGGCATTAAGTCCAAGGGCTTTGGCTGAAGTGTAATAGGTGTTAGTTCTCTATAGGTACGTAGATCTATCAGGCTTAACATCTAATAGATGTTTTCTCACACAGACGTAACGTAATCGCCACTATTACTGGGTCGGCCTAGTTCTCAAATGAAGCTATTGTCTTTGAACTAATTTTGGGATTTCGTCTGGAACAAATGTAATGCCAGCAACGACAGATAGATAAGTGAGCATCATCTGGACGTATAACTTTAGTGCAAAAGTTTCTGCATGTAATCTTTTAGTACAATGATTTTAACTAGTTTTCCTCTACGAAACAGATTTTTCCCATTTAATGTTGGCCCTCTCGTGAGACTTCGGGTCAAAATTCCGTTCTTTGCGTAGTTATCACGGTAGATAGTTGGATCCTTAGTTGGAGTGCAATTTATTACAAGTGAGAGTTTAGCAGAAGCTTGGAAACTTTGGTTTGAGTTACGAGTGGGGATGGGGTTTAGTAATTTGAGATAGTTCATTACAGCAATAGTAGTAACTCAAGTATCAATTTAACACCCCTAATAAACAAGACTATTGCTTAATAGGATAAGGCTCCTTTAGACATGTTGAAAATTGAATAGTTCCTTACTCTGGCTATAAATGCTTTGACCAAGATGAAACAGAGATAAGTACCAGTAATTAAAACCCAGAATGTGTGTAATGTTTTGTAACAATATTCTCATAAGTAAAACATTATATCAAAGAAACTACATTTAGTATTAATGAGCTTCATAAATGAACAACTTAGATTTTCGTGTCTCTGCATAAATTAACCCAAAGAGTTTTCCTCTGGCCTGAGCAAGCAAGAAGTTTCAAAGGTGTGTTTTGTTCAGGCTTATAAACTTTCCCGAAGAAACTAATAAGCAAATGAAGTTTCCTACGAAGTTTCTTAGTTTAAACAGCACTGTTCGTGTGCCTTAGAATATACCACCTACTAATAAAGGAAAAAGAGTTTAGAGAAAGATTTATGAAGCATGTACTTTTGTGTATATTTTTTTCTTGTAAATGTACGCTTTTTACTATGAAAACACTTGGCCATGATGTTAATGAGTTTAAGTAACCTGCGGTGTGTTCAAGCATAGTATAACCTTGAGGACCACAAAATAACGGAAATCGCGGTGTAGTGTGAGCTAACAAATATTGTCAATATGAAAGTTTATTTATTTGTTGATCACGCCTCTGTAAACACGGATTTGGACTAACATTATAATTTATCTGGTACTGGCTTTTAGTATCTACTGGTATTCCAAAATTAAAATTGTTTTAAACAAAACAATTTAAAGAACCACAAACCACAACAACTAAAAGAACTTAATAATCAAGCGTAACCTCGTCCTTGATTATTTGTTAAAGTAACATATTTTAATTGTTGTTATAGCGGAATCAGAAACATATCATCTATGAATATTTCAACGGTCTAGCTATCACGGTTCATGAAATACGAAGACAGCATTGCCTCAGTGACAGGGTTCCGTTTTAGCCTTTTCCATATTTTTTGTATTCGTCCAGTTTTGGGGATAAAAAAGAACCTGCAAAGTAATGCCTTCATACTGGTTACTACCAGCAGCAAAACATATTGAGTATGTGGAACAAATCGAACTACATATTTTGATAGAAAAGTCCAGGATAACTGTCTAAAAAGTCAAAGGATCTTAGTCAGCATTGGAGCTTAAGCTTGACAGAAACTACGTTTTACGATGGCTAACATGAAAGATTATTCTGGAAACTGTCTTTAGATGAAGGTCACACGTTATTGTCATTCGAATTCGTTAGCATGATTTATTTTGTTGAATGAAGGCCATTTGTTTCTTTGAGAAAAATGGTTCGAAATTTGCATTGCAAATTATGTGGGCGTCATTCTAGATCAATTTTTAACAAATGTTCCTTGTTTTAGTAGCTATGTTACGTTATTTTAAAGTCAAGGAAAATAATCACAAAAAATAGCTTTAGATAAACAAGTACATGTAGGTATGGATAACATGCTAATTTATCTGGTTTTGCAAATATACTGGGAAAATCATAATAGTGTTGTCATTGAGATAGTCCAAGGGGAGGTCAGAGAGTTTTCCTGAGTAGAAATACCAAAGTATCCAACAGGAGACTTTAATCATGAATTCCTACAAAAGTGTTGATGGTAAAGCATTTGCAGCATTTCCTTCTCATGAAAATTGGGCAGTCTTATTAATTGAATGCAAGAGACCCGGCTCTGCAACATAAATTCGTAATTAAGGAGAGAGTTAGTCCAGTAGTGACAGCAACCTGCAACGGACTGATGACGATGAGTGGTTAAAAGTTCAAATGGCTAGGTATCTACTTCAGGGTATTTCAGCTCCCTTTAAAGGAACAGTACACAAGCTTCAAATCCATTATTATGTTTATAAATGACCTCCAAATTCGTCCATATCTACGAATATAACACACAACACTAATTACTCTTTATTATGACCAATTTATCATCAGACTTCAGCCGACATTTGTAATCAATCCCTAGAAGGTTCGAAGATAGATTGCCGACGAAATTTGATTCATATACATTTATTACCAGTATCAATAACTATTTACTGAGTACTTACAACATTAGTTTTTTTATTTAATTTCTTAGAAACTTGTTTCCTATGAATATTGGAAGCTGTCGTTGTATAATATATGAGAAGAATTACTTATTATTAATTTAATTTATCTACCCATAAATGACGTTAAGCAATGTTTCTTTCATCTATGGTATTGAACGAGCGCGAGATACTTTATCTGCAATTTCCTTGGGTGTTAAGTCTATTTCCTACTACCTATGTTCTACGTCTTTGATATCTCTCAAGGATCATAACGTGATGTATATCAATTGCTCCCTCCTACTAAACATTAGAATCTTCCAAGCAAGTAAACGTTATACACAGAAAATCAATTCGTCGTTAATTACAGGAATACAATTAAGTTGGCTGTTAAGTCCGTGACGGTACAATCTGTGTTTAATTACAAGCAACTTGCTCCATTGTGATGGGACATTCGGGTAGTTTTGGCAAGCCGAACTGTTTCACGTTTCATTTGAATACATAGTTTCCTTCTGAATTATAGAGCAGAATAAAGGTACATATAAAGTTTGTTTTTATGTTGCTTGTATTGAGCGATTTACTTAAATTTCAAAGTCTCCTAATATGAACTTATAAATGTCCCTGCAGCACAGACACTTTCCGATATTTCGAATCCAAATTTTTCGCTAATATTTTCTTCATCTTTTTTCGCAATGTTATCTCTGAAAGACGCACACTAGTAATTGCCTGCATTAATGTTTGTGCACTATTTCATTAACAACGCTGAATTTTAATATTAAAGAGATTTTAACATAAATATACATTTAAACTATAAATCATTACATCATTTGTTTTACATAACTGGTTAAGTGGTTAAAAAATTATTTTTTTATAAAAAAAAGAAATTTTAATTTTAATACGCATACTTAATATCTGTATCTATAGAGCCTACAAATATTTACAATGACGCACAAGCTATAGCTGGTTTTTTAACAAAAACATAAATTTAAATTACAAAATAAAGTTACGAAACACTACTTCACCTTAATGTATTTAATATCAACATCGATTAATACGTTATCACGTAATTTATAATGAACAAATATTTACAGCTCTCCAGCACGTTTCAAATCTATCATTAACTTGGCAATTTTTCATTCGATTTAAGAATTCAAGAAGTATACAAATAATTCGGAAATATTTATTTTATTAAATCTATAGAAATTAGTTAAAACTGGCATCAGTCATCTTGGTATAAACAACATTTGAAAAATCAGTAGGTACCTATTAGGAGGAACGAACGAAGGTCAAAATGTTGTAACTGTCTATTTACTTAAGATTCCTCCTTTTGCTGTGGCGAATTGGGTTCACAGTACTAAACCCCTCTTGGTTTAATTTTTTAATTCATAATATGTGTAGTTGGACATAACTTTTATTAGCATAATAATACTGTCGCATAATATTTCTTTGGCATCATACAAAGGCAATATGTGACATATAATGCAAGCAGTATTCACTCGTTCATTATTCGTAATGATCTTTATACAGAATTTCGTCATTCCAGTGTAAATTGTTCTAATTATTACTAAACGCTTATCATTACTAAACCCTTTAAAAGTAGATGCGTAACTTTGTAAGCATTATCACAAAACGCCTGTCACGGGCCAAAGTACGGTCAATACGGAACTGATCTAGACAAGATATCATTATTGTCGGTTCATTGCATAAAAACCTTTTAGCGATTAAACCAGTGTCCTAGCAAATGTGAACTTGAGAGCAAAAACACTGAATTGTTATTACAACATTGGAGGAGAAACGGTCCGTAAAGCCAAGGATTGAAGAACAGAAATAATATGATATTGTATTCTTTTACAACTTGTATAATTAGCTGTAGCTGTAGTACACGTAGCTTGCAACATTAGGATCGATAAATGACGGGCCAGAGGAAATGTCTAAAAGGTTTACTGCGGCCCTGGGACAAAAAGGACGAAGAAAGGAACATACAACATGACCTTAACGTAGACTCAGTTCCGAAAACACTCAAAAACATTTTAATTATTCCTTTCTAATCATTAAACAGCGGAAAAACATATTAAATTTCTCCCAAAACTCACCCTTACCGGAAAAACACCGATACTGTTCAAGTATTCATCAAAACAAACATTTATATAGAACAACAAGCAAATAGTTATCGGGGGCGGGAAGCTCGGTGAATTTCCTACTTTTTGGGTCATTACGTTAAAACACAATCCTGTCCCCACTCACTGACGTCATCCGAAGGAGACCGGAGCGGTTAACATTGAGCTTGTGTAAATAAACCAATGGTGTCTACTTACATACATACGTAGTTTGCGTCAATCTATTGAAAAGTGGCCCAGTTGCCGATTAATATTTTAATTTCGATAAGTGTCATTAATAACATTAAAATTACGATACTTAGACTTGCTTCAAAGTATATTTCAACGGTTTATACGTATCTCTTCTTAAGGTAAAGCTGTGAAGTGGCTAAGAATAGAACAATTAGATGAGAAAGACATTTGCATAGAGTAGCACTAGTGGGATAGGTTAGTTTAAGTTTTGATACAATAAATACTGTGCTTTAGTGTTAACAATAAAGATAAATATGAATTGAATAGCTGATATATATCTACCTTGATAATTTTCAGAAATTACATAAAAACTTGTGAAAGCTAGACGACACTATACACAATGGAGAGTGCCGTTTCTTTTACACAATGATTGAAGACCTAAAAGCACAGATCAAGATAACAAACACGATTTAAAACCGCTTACGAGTAATTGTATGACGCTATACAAATGTAAATAGTAACAAAACCTAATAATAAATTGGGCTGAACTCGTGACGAAATATTTGGAAAATCCAAAAACCGTTGATCGTACGATAGCCGAAATTCTTAAACATTTGCTTTAGTTATTCTCGATGAAAATCAATGACGTCACAATCCACGCGGTTCTTCATCATATGAATATTAATTACCTTTTGACGATTTTACTCTATGCAAACAATGTTAAATTCTTTACCATAATTATCATTATTTAAATGATAGACACGTCAACAGTTATTGTTGTAATTTATTACAGTTTGACGATATTTGTCTTGGGGTACAGTAAATGCGGCCAACATCACACATTTTTCTGAACCCAAAGTAAGCTGTGTGGTGCCGGCGGCGAATAGTACCAACCCATTTCAACCCGTGGGTGTCGTAAAAGGCGACTAAGGGAATAAAGGAACACAGAAGACGGGCAGCAGCGTCTCTGAACCGTTTGACATCTTACTGCGATCGCCAACCCGCCTGCCAAGCGTGGCGATTATGGCAATTCCTCCCAAATGTTTGGGAGAGGCCCTTGCCCAGCAGTGGGATCCCTACGGGCTACTAAAAAATATAGTAAGTTGCTAAAGCACTTCTGTTGTGGAATTCAGATACAGCGAAGGTACCACGAGGTATATTTCCTCGAGCTCTTTGGTCTTTTAGACCCTGTGGTATAAATTTTATTTTTAAGAAAACGAAGCAAATTAATTATTAGATATAAACAGTTAAAATGTTCGTTATGAATTCGAAATGGAAAGTTAAATTTTTGTTCAGGAGCGGATGTTCATTGCAAATTGTCAGTATTAATTGCAAATGTTTGCGTTAGTACCTGAACTGAATTAATATTTATCATGGAACAAGGACGGAGCAGATAAAACTAATCGTATTGTTCACATAGATAAAAATCACAAAATATCAAATTACTTAAGATAAAGCAGTGTCCACGAAGAAAAGATGGATTATAATATTAATCGCTAATAATCTGAACTCACTTAATTATATAAGATACTTAAACTATCAATGTTTATCAATAAAAATAATGATAGTGTTATAGAATTGTTATCCGTTATGTACTCAATAAACATTCTTATAATCCATTAAGATCTAAAGAAAGATTTTTCTTTATTATTTAAATAATGATTAGCTTAGAATACAGCTAAACAAAATCATTAAATTGAAGACAGAATAGATATTACATAAAGTAGGCAAGTGGTATAGGTCACCGCGCCAAACCCACTGTGCGCGTCGTGTCGCAAGTTCGATCCCCGCGTAGTATAAGTGTGTGGGTGTTGTTCTCAGTAGATGTTTTTGTCTTTGAATTAAATGTTTAAAAAATGCGACATAAGGATTGTATTCCTTAATGCTGTATTCCTAAGAGCTGCAGAAGAAGCTGCAATGTAGATACGTAAGCAAACAAATAAAAAATAAAGTATCAGTATAAACGTAGGTCAAGAAGTCAGATTCAATTAAGATTAGAATAACACAATGGCGAATTAAACTTGAATGGGAGCTGATGATGTCACTAGCGGATATTAGTGGAACAAAATGTCCGTTAGTGCCGAAGCGCATCATCATCGTTACCTATCAGACAGACGAAAATACATCCAGACTACTTTATCTGCTTCTTTTTACGTAACAACTCTCAGCCACACACGTCATCGAGGAATGTTTTTTTTTTCGATTATACTAGTTTTTTTTAAACTCTTAAATCTTGCCAAGAGCCTACAACCTCCTCTGATAGCAATATTATGGCGGATCTGAAAGAGACACATGCCCTTGACATACAGAGCACTGTCTCGCTTATACAACTCCTACATTACCTGTAGTATTTACCCTTTTTTTGATAAGGGAATCCTCGTGGATCCTCACTCCCTAGAGGGAGGAAATGGGTAGTGTGTGACTGACTGACTGAACCTGAACATCCGTGCTACGTCATCCGCGTTTTTGTGTAAATGTATGACAATGCGATGCAATCCGTCTTGGTAGAAGAGTAGGGGACTCAAAAATTCACGTATCTCATGCAAATTCCTTTAAACATTTTCCCTAAATCACATCACCCGTACAAAACACTCATGTTATTGTTATTTCTTCATGTTTAGCTGTTTTCCTTTGAAACTAGCGATAAAGATAACTAATGCACATAATGTTTACTAAACACGGAGATATGACCATGACAGAAATGCGAAACAACGAAAGTCTGTTTTCCATCCTAGCTGGTATGATATAATAGAACTTTTACGATGTTTTCTTTAAGATTATCTTCCATTTTACTGTAGTTACCTGTAGCCAATATACCACATGTTTAAGGTAGCGGATTTATGGTACGATCAAGTATAATAATACTTTGCAAATAAAATAACAGTTTTCATAAGGACCCTGGCAGGCTAACAACGTTTTTCGTTGAATATAGAAATGAAATAAAAAATTGTCATGAGTGTCAATGTGCTATTGATTCCTTCCATTTTATGTATCTACCTATATATGTATATAAACTCATTCATTTGGAATTATAATCAAATACCAAGTAAACAATTCCACAACCGTGAGGCGTTTTGCCATCCATTAGCATTCTTCAGGCAAATATCGTGTCGTCACAGCGTGTGACTGAAACTTGGAAATTAAGGCAACCATTTAAAGATAACACTTCTAAATGTTATAAATACAGTAACATAGTCTAATACACAATGTGAGGTGAAATACCGTTTTCTGAATTTACGTCATGAACTGAAATGATTAATCTAATGTTTTTTTTTAATCGTTGGCTATTTATTTATCAAATCATCGTAGTTAGATTTTTATCAGTATTGCAGTTGGTACTGGTCCGATGCTATGGAGGTCCTTTAAGGCCCCCGAAGGTGCTTTAAATAAGTGATGTGAAACTAACTGCTTTCGCATGGTCAAAATAAATCAAAACGATATAGAATTAAGAAAAAAATGAAAACCAATCATAACATAACAAAAAGTGTAACTATAGAGCCTGGTTCTCACAACACAGGGAATCCTCCAGGAATTAAACTCATTAGGTAAATGTATATTTTCTTTTAATAAATACTCTATTCTATTCTATTTAATCATATTTGTATTAATTATATTACTCAACCTATCTGGAACTAAAACCAAAGTGTTTAAGCAACAAAATCTGGTCTTATTAAAAAGACGCAATAACATGTTGACCTGAATGGAATGACTTAAGGGACTTAAAGAAAAAATATTCTCGCTTTAATTATATCTGAAGTATTAATTAGATAGATATAAGCCGCCTTAGTTGTAACACAGAGGTGTTTGTATTCATTACGTATTATTAGTCTAGATATAATTCTAGGTTTTATAACACATTTGTTAGTCTATTTAACTCATTTAAAAAACATATTCACCATACCATTTTGCCGATTAATCTTTTGATAAAGACTTATTTCAACTTTTTTTTTTCGATTTTACAGACATTCAAACAATAACGATTTTTCTGGATTTGTAACAGAATTATGAAAGTAAATTCATAAGATACAAGATGTTCTTGCAATATTAGTCAGTTCAGTAATAGTTTCAGTATGAAGCACACAACCCAACTATAAGTTTCATTTCAGTATAGCAAGTACAGCAGAAATGAAACTTTTATACACAACGCGAACAAACAAAATATCGTACAACCCAACACACAAGGGAAATTATAACCTTTTCAGGTATTTTCGTTAATTAAAAACAATTATGTTATTTTGTAATTGTCCCTGCCAATAAAAAAAGGGTTGTCCCTTACCTAACGATGATTAAATCCCTCGTCGTGGTATTCCAATATCCCGAAATATGTAAACATTGGATTTTAAATGAAAAAGAGGCCGACTTTTTGTACACTTACTTTCCTGTTTGTTTGTCGTTTCGGTTGGATTTTTGCAACTTCTTTTTGTGGCACTTCCCGATAAGCTAGCAAGCTGAAATTTACATGGTAGCTTCAAACCAGAGGTCAATGCAATTTACAACTTTAAAAACGGCTTGACTGATTTGGATTATTTTTAGGAAATTTCAAGACGCGGGTTTTTAGATTTTTTAAATCTATTAATTTGTACAGCTAACTTTTCAGTATTTACTTATACTGAAAAGTTTAATTTAATACAGCTACCGGTAAAAGTAAAGGCTACGATCTAGTAACCGGGTGGTTGACCAGTGCCTCTTAATATGCCGTTGTCGAAGTGAGTCGAAGCACACGCTTCCACAAATACATTATCATATACATACATAGTAGGTCCTCTGACAGCAAGAAAAAAACAATTACAAATGCTGATATTTTTTTTTTAATAATTTATTTTTAATTATACTTTCAAATGTAGGAATATGAGAAAACTTATCTTAGTTTATAACAAAATTATTATCCACAGAAAGGTATTCATATTTATGAGCTCTATACAAGTGATAATAATCAGCTGTACAAACACTCGTAAATATATTTTGTTTATTTGTATTGTCACGTTTTCTTCCGGCTGCATGTAGATACAGCTAAAGAAATAATAAAAAATACATATTTTTCATCAAGCATCATATTGAAATTGAAAATACTGACGGATTATTTTTTTATGAAATTAACAATGATCCTTCATTCGTACGCAACACAACTGAAAACAGCGGAATATACTGGACTTAATTTTATACAACATTCATTGTAACGATAATGAATTAATAAAATTGACTGCACGGATATCCGATTGGTATAGTTCAACCCGCTAAGCGCGGCCGCGAGTTCGATCCCCGCATTTGAATCCACGAAATCCTGTTTTAAGTCTGGGTGTCTTTGGGAAAATGACCTGAAATTTCGCGAAACCTCCAGGGCAGTAAGATTCAATTCATTAGTGCGGGAGTCTTCAAATAAATGAGAATAAGAGATTATAATATCAAAATAAAAATCCTACTTTATTCTGTAGGGCATGGTCCCTTTTAACAATGATAATTTTCTTCCCTCGCTAGCGAATGTCCTGCAGATCCATTTGGAAAGATTTACTATTTCAGTTGTTTAAGATTTAAAAGTCCATTAGAAATAAAAGCTCTAAGCTCTCTAAGTTACCGTAATGTTGGTAGTACTGGTACAGTATTATAGAGAAGTAAAAATGCGAGGATAACATATCTCCTTGAAATACTTTCAGAGCTATCCTTGACACGGATGGATGGACACTGAAAATGTAACGTATTAATGTATAGAATACTACGATACCTAGTATATACCATAGTATGGCAGTTATACTAGCGTACTTTAAAGATCTGTAAAGGTATTTTGCATTGTATACAAGTTTACGGAAAGGGAATTTTGTTGACAGCGTTAGTAAAATGCGTGGTAATGTTTAACATCGTGGATTTTTCAAATAAGTACCCAAAAGGTAAAATAAGAAACCATATTAAAGAGTTACCGCTGTCTCTCCGGCCGTCACCAGGTTGTATATCATCATCCTCGAAAGTTAGGAAACCACAATGTCGTAATCAGACTCGCTTTTGACCAGTTGTTGTTTTCGAAATAAGCTATAATTTGCTAATATAAAGCAGAAATAACGCAGCAAACCCACAGAAGCAGGTTTGGAAATAAAAGAGTATTGTTATGAAGATATTTTAACCCAACGCAAAACAATATAGAGTTAAGAAAGCTAAAACTTATCTTTATTTATCTGATCGTTTGCTTTTGATCGTTATTATATTCTTTTGTTTCGGAACCCAAAATGTATAACAACAAAAGACGGACTTATCTAAATCGCGACCCTACTTTTATTTAAGAGTTAAAGATAACGACAGTTGCCATTCAACAATATTAAACTAACTTTTGGTTTTAAAATATTCAGTCATAAAGAGTTTTTTTTTTATTTGACACTATATAAATTGTCATCTCAAGGATTATTGGAACCAGTTTTTAAGTTATTTTAATCGACGTCAACTTCAGGTCAAGGAGATGGCTAATGTATTATTGACCAGATTTCACATTAGAAGTCAAAATACTTATTCAAATTTTTCTGTTTTCTTGTATTTTTTTTCCACGATAGCATTCTCCAAGCTATGTCCTTTGTCTGACTCATATCTTCTTCGGGAACATAAACCATTAAATCTGGCGTAGTTAACCAGTATGAACTAGAAAGAGATGCTGATTGTTTTGTTTTTTGTTCCTTTTTAACCGTCTACTTACTGATCCATATGGGTTACCCTTTAAGCTGTTCATAACTGAAAAATACAACTCAAGCTTAACGTAGCTATATAAAAGCCTGGAAGGGATTTCATCATTATGTAATTAATTACATTAAAATCTCTGCTTTAGATTCTGCTCCAAACGTTGATGAATAGAAATCTTTTGAACGAGATCAAAGTAGGCTTGTACGTATGTCCTAACACACAAAAAGCCTCTACCTTTTTCCCCTTTATGTGATGCGGCAAAGGGAACATTCATCTCATTAATTATATTAAGAACCGGTCGTCTTTTCCGAGTTAAATAAACAGATGGAATATGGACTTTATTTCGGATATGAACAAGCCTATGCGATATAAACAAGTATATACTAAGTATCCACGTGTCCAATATCCGGTCTGTACCAAGTAAAAATAAAGGATCGATCGACTTTTTTAGAAGTACAAAAAAGTAATAAAATAATTTGAAAATCTTAATTACAAGAATTTCGATCCTCAAGGTATACACTCATTAAGATCAGTCGAATGAGTCTCACACATATTATTACCTTTTAAGTAAGTACTGCATTGCGGATAGACATAAAATAATAAATATTAATACCAAGAAATGTGCTATTAATTACATACTTTACAGTATAGTTTATCGTTTCTTCCATCTATTGACAGGCGCCGATCAAAACCGCTTAATGGGACTTGTCCAACGCTCATTAGTAAGCTACACGGCGAGTTTTTATCCAAGTGACATAGACTGAGGAACTTCTAGCACACTAGATAAAGCTACAAAGAACATATATGTGATATATCACCAAGTCAAACTTATTCTATCCTGAACATAACGTCGTAGAACCCCAAAATTTCGTCATCGACGTTCTCTTGCTTCGCTTTCCGTAATTTGAGTCGATTATGCCACTTCAAATGGCACCAGTAATGTCCATTTAAAGGTTTGTATGTGGCAGACCATGCACATACGTCTTGGGTCAACTTAGGTCGCATAGCTTACATTACTCATACATCTTGACAGGCTAGCGTGAAACTGTCGGTAACAAATGTGCGACTTGTGGTTGAAGGCATGTAGCTGGGGAAAGCTGAGACCGCGAAATTCAATAGGAGAAAGGATAAATTTCGGGATAAAAAAATGAAGAAACTTTTGTACAAGAGCAAAAATCAAATCCACTTGATTTTGATGACTAAACTTCGAACTGAAAAGCAACTTAGCTTTGGGATATTTGCAAATTACTGTTTGTCACTACTTAACACCGTAAAATGAAAAAGAAAACTAGAAACTTCAAGACTACAAGTAGGAAGTAGGTCATAAGGACAATCTTTAACAGGCGCAGAGACCCAATCGGAGTCTTTAGTCATAAGCTGTCACAACGGCGGCTTAAGAACTCCGGTTGGGTCTGAAACTAGTCCGGCAATCCCTATAAATATGCGTCAGTAAGCCGTTGCATTTTTAAGCACGAATAACCCTCACATATGTTACTATAAAATATAAAGACAATACCTACAAAATTGTGATACGATTCTTTAAAAACCCCAAATCAATATACAACAAGCCAACACACTAAAGCTGAGGTAAACATTTTAACAATAACTCTTGCATGCATCTGCCTGTAGTTTGTCAGATTATTATGTGCCGAAATAACAACTCAAGGGAACAGTACTTAACTGCTCCAGTTTGCCAGCGAACAGTTTTGCTACAGTTCCGTACCGTTGGGATTTAATCTGCCGCACAGAACAGTATAACTGTATTTTATTTTCAGTAAACATTTTCATATAAATTTATTGTCAAATTTACTTAAATATCGACCGTGTTATTTAATTCCAGGAAGTAAAGTTTGCTATCATAAATATTTGCAATCCAGCATGTGTCGCAATAATAATAAATACTAATACGTTTATATTGAACATGAGTAATCATTTAATTAAGCGAGATTTGCAAACATGGCTTCGTTATCACAGCGGGCAAAAAAATCAAATAATAAATTATGTTTATCACGCACACCCACGTATCATAATAACATCACTCACAGATAAGATACTAGTACAAACAAGGTAAGCTAGCATCACGATTTAGATAAACGGACCGACATACTTACAACATGACAATATGAAGGTTTTTATCTAAAAAGCTTTTCCGCAAATCTCGCCGTGAAAGCCCCACTGAGTCAGAATAAACTATTCAATTACCTACATTAATTAAACTGTCAGTATCCATTATCCATTAACTGTTTTTCGATAAATGCTGTTTTTATCTGCGGTGGCTTAGTTCGTTAATTAAATAATTTTTCTTTATGGCGTTTTCCATACTTAGATCAAAACAGTCGGTGCGACCCAAGGGTCATCGTTTTTATGTCACCAGCCTTTCATTAACGCTTCAGAAACAGGGTCTCTTTGCTGTATAGTTGAGAACAAGTGATAAATAATCAGGGAATTACTAGGCATATTTGTATGGACCACATAGTGGCGAGTTTCCACCTAGACAATACCACTTTTTGAGCGTTAAACTTTGCTAAATACTAAATCATGATAGATAGTCCCACTGCTATAGTCATTTGATTAATTTGGTCTAAGATCTCACCTATAAATAAACACTCATTTGTTATTTCCCAAACTGCTGCCATTTCATCAAGCGTATTTAATTTCAGGCCGAGCTGCTGCTGGAACTTTACGTGATTAAGGGCCAACCCTTAATCACGTAAAGTTCCATCTAGGAGATACATTTCAAAGGCCGTCCTATTTACTTCTAAGTCTTCTCAAAGCTACAGAACTTTTTGAACGTTGACATAAAACATCGGTTTTGATAATACCCTCTAACAAGAAACGAGGGCAAACTACTTAACAAAACCAGTTGCTCCCAAAAGGAAATAAGAAACTGTTCAGACGATAAAATATACCCCTGTCTGAGCCGGGGCTTTGACGAAGATTGATATATGTGCTGCGTCTGCCTAGGGTCCAGACACTTTCGTAGCAAACGAAATGTGAGCATGTCTACGCACCTTTTTTATTTACATACATCAGGTTTTAGATGTAGATACAAATTCTAAACAGGAAGGGTTAATATTGTATTTGTGTTTTTTAAGACACTTCCCATTCTATTACACGAGTTTAACCAAGGCCATCATCTATTTTTCCAAATATAGGCATCTAAACCGAAACTAAAATTGATAAGAGAGATAAGTTTTGATAAGTAATTCCATGACACCCTGTCTATCTTCTCTCGGAAATGAGATGGTGAAAGGCTAAGGCTAAATATAGCCGGCCATATAATACGACGGATTGACAGGAAGCGGCGTTAAAGGCTCAGACGCTGGTACCCTTCAGTTAGTGGGCGGAAATTATTCACCGACGTCAATCGATTTTTCTTCTTCTGCTACGGGTAAAATAGCATTTCCTCGTAGAAAGGTCCCACGCAACAAGTCTCCGATAAGCAAAGAATCTAGAAAAGATCAAGAAAATAAAATGAATAGATGGAAACGAATGTCTGCAACAAAATGCTCTGAAACACTCTTAAAGTACTTACGCCCACGTTTTACTTTAACGCAACGTATAACCTCACATGTTTATTACAGACATCGTGCTGACTACTTATGACGAATCCTGTTATTTACCGTCTAGTCCACCCCAAAGAAATGTGTCAAATATAAAGGAAGTAACGGAGCAGTTGGAGATCCTTTTAATGTATGACTCGGCAAAAGTCAAATATATGTAGATAACTAAGCAAAAAGTGAAGATTTTAACTGTCACGATCAGAACTATACTAGCCGCAATACCTAAGGAAAAATAACAAGCATTTAAAAAGTTCCGTAATAAAAACGGTGTGTAATCGTACGTACGAAACGGAAAACAACAAAAACCATCGTGTACCGAATTCAAATGAAGTTTCTGAATGAAATCATGTGATCGATAAGGTGCTGTGAATAAAAATTACGAGACGAATTTCCTGACTTCCTTAAGCAAATGCAAAATTCAACGCAGGGAGGCGGTACCGGATGGAACCGCAGCGCAGATGCCGTTTAGGGGACTACGACGAAAACAAAACACTGTTCCGTATATACTTATCATGGAGGACATACTTACCTAGTATATTGTGCACTTTATGCCGTCCATAAGGGCCTTGTCGTAATCCTGATGAATTTTTTTAGGTAAAGTTTCAACCAGGTAATGAGGACTCAGGCTTTTGAACCAGAAATTGACGGAATTTAGGGAATGAAATTATTAGCGCTAGTGAATAACATTAAATATGTAATTATATTAGGAGAACAACCAACTAATGAACTACCTCTTAGTTATGTAGGCGCGCCTACTATTTAATATTCAAAGCCTTGCTTCCCTGATACCAGCAACATAACGGTATGTGGGTAAAGTGCATTACAATACAAACAACAACATTACACGACAAAATTACTTTCTTAAAAAGTTTAGATTACCATCTTATCCTTTTTTTATATCACGACATAGCCACGATATTAATCGTCTGTGACAATAAAAGTCAGGTAAATGGCATTCAAGAGGCGTCTATAAGTCTCTTTTAGTAATGTAAAAAATGTTGCTTGTTCCTCAAAGAAACCTTGATTCAAAAAATAAAAACACAATAGTGCTTTACGGTTCTTAATAAAATGTACAAAAAAGACAGTAAAACAATCACTGCAGAGTTAATTAAGAAACAGGAGTTGCATTATTATAGTTGCAAATGTGCAATACCTAGGTCGGGAAAGGAACACATTTTCTTTTTAAATTGGACTGTACTTTTACTACTTAGGATGACGTTTAATGAGGTCTATAAGAACTTTATGAAAAATATACCAATTTTAATCTATCTATACTAATATATAAAGCTGAAGAGTTTGTTTGTTTGATTGTTTGTTTGTTTGAACGCGCTAATCTCAGAAACTACTGGTCCGAATTGAAAAATTCTCTTTGTGTTGAATAGACCATTCATCGAGGAAGGCTTTGGGCTATAAACCATCACGCTGCGACTAATAGGAGCGAAGATACAATGGAAAATGTGAAAAAAACGGGGCCGGTATAAATCATAACTTATATCTTCTACCCACGGGGACGAAGTCGCGGGCAACAGCTAGTACTAATATATAAAGCTGAAGAGTTTGTTTGTTTGAACGCGCTAATCTCAGGAACTACTGGTTCGATTTGAAAAATTCTTTTTGTGTTGAATACACCATTTATCAAGGAAGGCTATAAGCTATATAAAATCACGCTGTGACTAGCGAAGATATAATGGAAAATGTGGAAATACTTTAACCAAAAATCGTACAAGAGCATATTAACTCCCAAAGGATTTCCATTGGCGAATTGCTCTGTGACCTTTCGATAGTTAATTCAGAAACCCACATATCATTGGCAACAGTGAATTCTAACAAATCAACAGTACACAATATATATAAAGGCGGTTTACGTCAACCTGCCAGTGATGTGCGGTCGTCTATATGTAGCTCTACTATAGCTGTTAATTACTGGCAAAATCAGACGGGCAGGCAAATTGTCAGAACTTTGAGGTTTCGAGTAATGAGGTAACCTTTACATGTCAGTAAAGTGGTAACATGTTAAAACGATTTCATTGTAAGATTGAGGTTTTATAAAAGAAAGAAAAAGAAGGTCGCATCGGTAAATGTAAGACCAAAAGTAAAAGTAACGATGATAGTGAGTATTTTAATCTTCATGTGTTGCTTAATCAGGGTAAACTACGAAACAGATTTTATACAGATAATGGGCAAAATAATGATTAGAGGCTTAAAGTAGAATCCAAATTGCTATTTTGTACTAGTATTCAGAAGGTTGATTTGTTTATCGATAAACAGACATCCATGAAGATCAAAGACTCGAGAATACGTCTTTGTTTATTGTACGTACCGAAGCAATTAGTGGAAGTCGGCTAACAGAATCTGGAATATATATCTATCATTTGCGAATTACAATTCAGATGCAATCGTGCAAAATACACGAAGCAGTTATAAACTTATCATGGAAAATATCTGTTTCCATGACAGTACATGAGATAGGCAGATCTCGTCACACAATAAACACAATGGTCTAGTTCCCTCATTTAAGTCATCTAAACCTCGCGTGCGACTATGTATTAATTGGTTTAGTACCTATTTTACGAACAGACTTAACGGCATAAATAGGTGTGTTTGTGTTAAATTAAACTCACAGCTAACAGCTACAGCTTTGTACTGGATATAACACGAAGTAACGAGTTGGTGAGAAAATCCCTATGATAATCAAATCAATATTTATCACACATGATAAACAAATGTAAGACGCAAATATGCGGAGGTAGGCATAGTAAGTTACCGGCAAATACTTTTCGGAAACATGGCAAAATATTATTTGCTACCTCCTAAAAATATAATCAAATTCGAATTTTAACTCAAAATTTTCTTTTCCTTCACGGGATATTCTCCGTTTCAGTTTTGCGATGTTTAAACTAATCCATTTATTTTCACCTCGCGTAAGTAAATACTTACGAAGTCCACAGCCGACGTCGCGGCGCGCGTGACTCGTATCATGCCAAGCCGCGTCACCACCAAGTTTCCATACATAATACTTTCTTTAGTCCTTTTGTCTCAGATTACTGTACAGGTGTTCTTAGCGAAGACATATGTAAACATTGTTGTATAAACAAAGCATTTTACGGGGCAGCTCCAGACTAGCTTTGATGTGGCTTTGCAACAAACGCGGGCGAAGTTGGCGCGCACTCCCAGCAGGGAACGAACGGAATGTTTATTTAACTGTTGAGTCTGTTAAATTGGATGGTAAACTCTTTTTTCTCATTAGTTCAACAGGAGAGAACGTTGATTTTGTATTTTATAGTAGTTAATTTTCACTTTGTATCACGTTATTTACCACTGGTGACTGATGAAAGCAATTAAAGCGACGGACAATGAACATGAATTCCCACTATAACTCCACATTTTTTGCTGCGACGATTCTTTAAAGCAAATTTCCGAACAACGCTGCTAATTGATATTTATTGTTTATAACATAACACTTACAAAGCCGATAACATAAAGCTGCTAGAAAAGCTAGTTTACGCAGGTCAATCAACCTGGCCTCCTATAACCCAGCATCAAAGGCAAGTAATCGAAACCAGTTTTTAGTGACACGCTTGAGTTAGAAACAATGAATACCATCGATGACATTAAAATTCGTGAACAAAATACTTAAAGTGGATTTGGAAGGACGAAGGAGGTCGACCTTGTTCAGTAATACATCACCTGTCATCTTGAAGGTGAATACACTTTGTTTTAGGAATATTTTGAAGAGGTCCGAAACAATAAGGACATTAAAATATTTCCTCGTTGAAGTCTGAATATTTGCAAAGGCGTTACTAAGTTAACTGTACAATTGTACACTCTGTAAATTATAACTGAGTGTATATGAATAGTGCATATGAAGTTGGGAGTAAAACGTGTTCCAGTTTGTGTCAAAAGGTCAGAAACGAAAAATGCCCGCCCTTTCGCGAAACTACGTAACATATTCGAGGCATGTGTGATTTCTGTGGCTATCTTATAAACTTTTGTAAAACGAAATCTGAATGTCAAATCAGCTATTATTCGAAAAGATTCGGTTGCAGTTTATTGATCTTATCGGGATAACCATACGGCTGAATATATATTTTGGGACAAATGGCAATGTAATTACGATTGGAATCAAATGAGGACCAGCTTATGCGAAAACATTTCAAAAATTTCTAGAATTGAAGAGCGAGAATAAATTTAACCAAGTTTCAGATTTTTTTTTGTAGCTATATTTAATTTAGTTCCTCATAATTGAACGTCTTTGGTTTTATTGGCTTTCAATAGGCTAGATCAAATTGAAACATTTCTGATACTTTGTCAAGTTCGCTAATCTTTATTAAGTAATGTTAGTCTAACAGGTTGCATGACGCATGCTTGCCTCATATTTCAACATGTTATGACATTTTAGGTATAAAACCTATACACGTGGGTCTATTTTTCTTTATACATATAGCATTGTAAGTTAAAAAATGATAATTTATTTAACCCAGAAGCAGTATAGACTTATGGCTAGGACAGATTAAAGAGGTTTTTGGCTTTAAATAAAATATTTCTGTTGAATTGTAATATAAATCTGTTTTTGTGACACTGTCCAAAACGACCCAATAAATTGAGCCTAATTAATTCTACACGTAATTTATATTCGACAGGTAACGCCTCTAAAATAATTTACGATTCACTATCAAATGCTTTAGGATTTCAATAGGAATTTCCAGCTCCGCATAAACATTTACAAAAAAGGACAAGAATCGAGATACACGTGTTTACTTACACAGATTCAATCGCGCATGACCACGTGGACGTTTTTCACACGTCGACAAAAATATCAACAAACACTTTACATTTGTTTACATTGACAGTCAACAAATTTGCGTTTGTATCATCATAATAGTGGTGTTTGCTTGCTCGTCATCACCAGTCTTATGTCTATAGATGGAGATGATTCTTCCTGAGAAAATGACGCATGAGCCGGGCCTTAAAACCATGTGACGTTGTTATCTTCAGCTGTGAAGCCAGCCATTAGGAAGGATTACGGATAGAGAGTTGTTTGAGATCAGTGTCGTCATCATTACCAGCCCAGTGTAATGGACTGCTAGCCATTTCCGCATTCTCCTGTTTCTTGAGAGGCATTTTGGTTCTCCTTTACATGTTGTTCTTTGCCGACTTATGGAAAAGGAGGTTTCTCATTCATTCATTCATTTTGGTTTTTTAGTTATTGATATTCCTTGGTTGATTTCGGAATGTCTGATAAATCATTATGAGAGTTTCGTATAAGGTCTTCCTAAGGCTAAATCTGACTTGTAGTCTATTTGAATATCCTGGATCATCACCCATAGTACAGGTTTAGTATTTTAAATACTGAACTTACAGTCCTGTAGCCTAAGTATAGATAAAAAATAGTTGATTCGTTTAGTTCGAATGAGCTCATTTTCTATTAGTTCTTTGTAGTCGTCGTAACGAATGACTTGATCACAAACTTTAACTAAGAAAAATCAATGTCCCAATCAATTTATATTGTTTTGTGGTTATCGTGACCAATTAGAACTGTGTTCATTTGATAACAATTACTCCAACGCAGTTAAATAAACTGATAGTATTGATTGCCATTTAAAATTGACTCAATTAGCGACGCCTATTCAGACTATTAATCATATAATAAATAATTGATTGTTGACATTGTTCATAGAGGTGTCGATTCATTTAGGAAAATCCTAAAAGAAAACAATTCCCATTGATGATTTTTGCAATGTCTTTAATAACTGCAAAACAACAAAATTAAATGTCATTCATGTACTTCTCATACCACTCTTCTTTCATGCCAATAGGCAGAAAAAACATTATTTTCATTTTCATTGTTTATTTTTTGGCATAGCGGCAAATTTCAAATGGCTAGTTACCACAATTCATTAGATATAAACAGCGAAACAGCGAACAGACGGACACACAGCGAAACCTTAGCAATACGTTTCCGTTTTTACCCTGCTATAGATGCATAAATATATATTGTTTACATGAACGTTTAATCGACCAAAAAAATTATCAACTAGCCGAATACAAGTCATTAACACGCGTCAATTTACACATTAATGAATTAACGTCAATACGAAACGGCAATCAATTAAAGATAATTAATTTATTGCCGCTCCTATACAGAGTACATTTCAACTTTTGTACAAAGTCCATCTATTGATTGATATCGTATTAAGTATACTTCAAATGTAACATTATAATGCGTGTATGTCTTACTATCCTACTAATGTTACAAACGCTAAAGTTTGTATGTATGGATGTATTGATGTTTGTTCCTCTTCCACGCAAAAACCACTGAACGGATTTAGACGAAACTTGGTACAGAGATAGACTATAACCAGGATTAACACATAGGATATTTTTTATCCCAATTTATCTATTGTTCCTGTGCGATCATTTTAGATTTATTGCGGACGGGCCCGCAGGCTGCAACTTGTTTGTAATATTGCCATACATGAGAAATGTTATACAAACATATTATCATGTATTAGGTCATATCATCCATGAATGACCTATTTTATAGTTTATGCGACATACATAAATACATCATAGGAAAATTACTATACAGTGATATCCATTTTATTACTATGGTAGGTAACTAATGTAGGCGTAAGCTGTTGCCATTTCCTTATCATGTTTTACGGTATTAGTATTAATATTGATTTTAAATTAATTATGATATGGTTAGAAGTACATTAGTACATTAGTACTGAAGAAAACAACTTCAAGCGTCAAGAATCCTTTGACATTTACAAAATATGTAGGAATTTATTGATGTAGACTGTTTGCGATAGCTGGATTTATGCCAGTCACAATAGGAATTAAACCATGGGCTAGAAATAGTGGTAGCCCAAGCGTTAATTCGCCGTTATGACGCATATAGAACACAAAACTTAAGTATAAGTATTTTCCGGATTGATAAATAGCTTATTAACACAAATGGCACTATTGGTAAATCATTTCAGTTGATCCAGAGATTACCCCTTACAACGTGAGTACTGATCTCCATGCTTGGTCGCTGCGGGTTGACGATTCAAAGCAAAATTTTGGAACCCCGTTTTTCAAGCCTTTGAATCGATAGGTTTGAATGATACGTACAGGTTTATTCTTTAAATTAATATGTATAATCATAAATTCAATCCAGACTTCCGAAGTAGCCTCTCTACTCTTAAAACTTCAAGTGTATGTTTTAATTTTTTATCCCAACAATTCGATTGCTTTGGCGTGAGATATTCAAACAATTCTTATCACAATTCGAATGTTCAATTCACGTTATCGCGTTCATATGACCGAGTACTGAAAATCTTGAACGCAAATTATAATTACGATAATTTTTAATGCCGTAATATATCAGTTTTTGATTGCTTTACTACGTGGTCACAAAGTATATCTTGTTTGGGGTACTTGTTACGATTAGCTACAAAAAGGACAGATTTGTTTTTTATGAAATTTTACCAATTTTTTTTATTCAAACTCAGATTTTTTAATAAAAACAATTAGGTAGTGCGAGGAAGTATAATAATAAACCATTAATTTATTTAAACTTAGAACTAACGATTATAACTAAAACAAAAACATCTATGTAAATATTCTATAAAATTATCAAAGGAGTATTTATACTTTCAAACTTCATAATAGGTACGTTCTCTACTATAAATAGTGCAGTTTAAAAAAGTAAGAAGAGGCCAGTAAGAATGAATCAATACTTTCGTTAGTACGGCCAGACAAGGATTTGCAGACAACACTTGAATTGCAGTTGTGTGCACTTGAAAGAACCTGGCGTCTGCCTCGAGAGAAATGTGCAATTCAACGAAAACTAAAGTAGGAATTTTAAAGTTATAGTTTTTGTCTGTATAGGTATTTCAAAAAAGCCATACGTCAATATTGGGCTGTAATAATTTTTTTTGAACATGTTATCCATGTGAATAAGGAGACTTAAGTGTAAAAAATACTTTTTTTTATAATTATAATCGTCATAAATGTGGTTGTAAAAGGTATTTATGTATCTCAATGCAATGTGTCTATATTTGTAGCTAAATCAAACAATGTCAGTCCTACCTACATTATTAAATAACACATTTTTTGTATGTTTTGATTTTCACTCTTACGATAAACATTGACGCAATCTAATATGATTGTTAAATCGATAGCGATTTTCTGGACATTAGCGTGATACCCCAGATAGTAATGCGATAAAAATTCAAAGATACTGTCCTTTACGACAGCCATCGTTTACAAGATAAGCGTAATCGCAAAATCGAAGACGGACCTAAATTATCCAAATCACCTTCATACTTTCATGTGATGTGATGTGAATCATGTTTTTATTTAACGACACCCGTACTAAAAAAAATATTATATTGTTTTGCAGGGGTTTGACAAGCATTGTAATCACATGGGTAAAGCCTTGAATTATGGATCGCAGATATTTTTCCAAGGCAACAATCGAATTCATAACAATGATCATTCGATTAACGGTCGCATATCCGTGCAGAAATTATGTTTGATGTCAATCCTATTAAAATGGAGAGGAATATTAAACAGACAGGAAAACTACTTTTTAAAAATATTGTCAGAAGACTCAGAAAAATAATTACGAGTTATTCCTAAAGGTTGCAGATCGAAAACGCGTTTTTTTTTCAAATAATTAGACAGAATCTTTCGCGTCGTCTTTGAAGTTGGCATAATATCTTTATTACAATTACCTACACACGTCAGACAAATAAATAAATGTATGTATTTTTTACATTGTATACATAAACAGGTATGTAAATACAAGAATACATTTTGAATTCTAAACATGACAAAACTCGAATTTGCATATTGCTCACACGTTACCAAATGGTTTCTTTCATTTTTGTATACATTGTATAAATTCGATATTTCTACGCGGTTTTATAAGGTTGCAAAATTTATATCTTTCTGATTTTATGTAAGAAATAAATACAGTAGCTATAGTGCAAAAAGATAAGGGTGATGGAGTCACCTTCAAGTCTTATGTTAGTGATCTTAATTACCTAAGCGGCTTCTATCTTATATATTTTTGTTAACAATTAATTAAGAACATTCAAAAATTAATGTGTTACAACTTGATTTTTGTTGTAAGATGTCGTACGATATTAAACGCCTTTGATTACACTTTCTCCCCACATAGGTTTAATAACTAATAGTTTGGTAGTCAGACACTGGAATCGAAAACTGGAAACATTAAAAAAAAATTAAGATATTTACGAGTACAATATTGGCATGTGTCCGAAACGAGTTCGCAAAAAGATTATTGATAAGAAGGCTAGAAATAAATAAACAAGATATAGGTGTGTACATATAACATTATTTTCAGCAAAACGAATGTCTCCAAAAACTATTACGATAATGCATTCGTTAAAACTATTTTTAAACATGTTTTTTGTAAAACTTTATTTTAGTAAGAAAAATATTAAAAAAAAAGTCAACAGGATTTAATTAGGTACATTCTTTAAGATTTCTTTCCCATGAATCGAATTTAGAAAAAGAACCGCAAATGTTCATTAAATAAAAATGTCAGATATGTTGAGTATTTGAAAACTTTCTAATTATTTCGAGATTCGAGATTGTTCTAGGGTTAACGGTAAGTTTAGACCTTAATTCCTAGAATTTTTACTCTATTTTAAATGGAACTCGTCAGAAGCAAATTCTAATAATGTGGTAAATGATTAAAAATAAATTAACCAACTTTTGTTAGTAGGCATAATACACATAAGTGTATAATAAAAACCGGTTAAGTAAAAAAATAGGATTCTAGAAATTGATCACCCATCAAGTTTATAATAAGGGGAAAAAACATAATCTGTGAGAAATCCCACTCCAACGGGTTCCTCTTTTACCCTTTGAAAACCTAAGATTATATGAGAAACATCAGAATCTTTTGATATGTAGATTTTGGGGTAAGGATAGTAAAGGATAAATTAAAACAAGTTTCTGATCCAAAGTATGTGACCTAAATGATAAAACACCATCCTTTGCGAATGTTGTATCACAGTAAACTTTTTTATGGGACTAGCCCGCCACACATGCCCGCCATTGCAACTCCTGTAAGCCAGGATCTACAATGAAACCCACGAAAACCACCGAAACACTCAAGTTCGGTGTGTCCCAGGGGGAACAATTAACTGCCTTGGAACCCGCAAGGAAATTAATCAGAAATAGTAAAATGGATCACGGTACACTTGTAAAACTTAACAATACTTTTAACAACTAATAGACAAACTATGTCGATACTTTTGTTGGACATCGCAGCAGATTTAATCTATTTTACCATGTACCTTTTAATAAATAAATAAATCATATTATACTAGAGAATTGTTGATTGGTTAATGAATAGGAAAAGCACAAGGCGTAAATTTAGAAATTCTCAAGTGAAATACTCATACTTGATAACAAGAAAATGTAATAATATTTTTAAAACGGACCTAGACTGAATATATGACAATAAATAATTTATTTATGTATTGCCTTTCTCAGGAAGTTCAGAGAGCAAATAACTACAAACTAGATAAAGCCATTTATCTAGCTCATCTATCGCAAAATAAATATGTAACAATAATATCGCAATCCATTGACGTAAATGCTAAATGAGAAGCAAACTGAGAAATAACCATAACGAATTCTACATAAAGTGGGGTCAGCCGACATCCCATAACGAAACTACCACCACATACTTAAGTTAACTACTTGCAGCTGTGGAAGAGAGACAACACTCTACGCCGACTAGCGCGTTCTCTTTCTTTTACAACTTCAACAGGTTCGCTTGAGAAGATGGTACTAGGCCCCCAGATACCATTGATATTATTGACATCTATAGTCTTCAGTAATAAAGTGTCGTTTTATGATCACAGCAAGGCGCTGTTGGTCATTACGACTACCATAACTAGTTTAAGGGTGATATGGACTATTTGTAGAAGGTTAGCTGTCTTAGCTAAAGATAATAAAACTATACTGGCGTTTGCTGGCGATTTCGATGACGACAACGACGTTTTGATGTTGAGTTAAAATAAACATTCGAGTTTACTCGCATATTCATGATCAAATTTCAGAATTATAGCTTCGAATTTATGGAGCAGGTATTAAGGGTTTTGAAGCCTAGAACAATTTGGTCAAACACGGTGTGGTTTTAATTGGAAAGAGACCACCAAGCAGATTCCAGAAAGGCAAATAGTTTTAACCGTAGAATCATTTTGCCCTAGAGTTGCAATTTTGGATTACACTTGATCCAATTCCCATACAATCATAATGGATCTCATATTATAGACCCATAAGGAAACTCAGATTACTCCAAACACGGACATCGCTATTATTCTCATAATATAATGTACTACACTAGGTACAAAGTTCGTTTTGGCTCTCATCCAATTCGAAACTCTTGAACAATCGTACATACAATTTGTAGTTTTTGTATTATTTAACTTTGCAACTCATTACCGGGTTCAACGTCCGTGACGTGACAAATGGCTTCTGAAAATCATGAATACTAGACACTGTCGTATTAAATGTATGAGGTGCTATTGCGATAATCCGTCTAGACTGTATGGGGTCACATAGTATTTTATATGGAACGGGTGCCTATTTCACATATGTGTAATTAGTATGTCCCATAAAAGTTTTACTGTTTTTCATGTCACATATATGGTGTCCTACTAGGCAATTCTGTTCTATCTTTCTTAAGCCTCTTGAAGGTTTCAGATTAAATATTCAAAAATTAATTCTTTTTTATTATGTTTATTGGTTAGGCACATTCCAAACAATTGAATGATAAATCTATAAGCCTACTACTCTTAGAATCTTTTGAGCTGATGCTGATGACTTACCTATGTATTACATGCCTTTATAGATCTTGAGCAATTCGACATAACGGAATCCTTGTCGGCGTTAACACTTAATGCCCAATGCCCATGATTTATTATAGCACTAAAAGGCACAATGTATAATTTGTCGCAATAAATAACAGATACGGTATAAGCTAAAACAATCAACATACATGCAAAACTCTGTTATATAATAATATGTACTTGAGTAGCGATTACGAAATGGATTCAACCATAATTTTTAAGTGATAAGACTGATTTGTAAATCACTGCACTTACCTTAGTCGTCAGCTTGTATAGAAGTATACTTAGGTACCTTACAAAATCACTTATAATACCAGCTTATATATGTACGTCCCATAGCTGGGCACAGGCCTCTTCCCGTATAGCGAAGGTTTGAGCATTGATCACCACGCTAGCTCACTGCGGCTTGGCGAATTAAGATTCCAATATTTGGAATCCAGGTTTCCATTCAAGTTTCCAGGTTTCAGGTTCTCAGAGATTTCTTACCTTTGAAAAATGACACATTTTTACTTTACCTACGTTGCACCTCCATGCATATAATCGCAAGGCCAACACGATAAACGACAATATTACCAACTACTTACAGTCTCCAAATTGTCAACTGGAATAAAAGTTGTTTAGTTGTTCAACACGACACGTGTCGCTTAACTCTAAAGGAAATGACCTCATAAACATGTTAGCATAATATTTAGATCGGCAATATAATAACATGTGTTAGTCATTCGTAACAACAACGTTATTATATAATAGGTAGGTATATCATACATGTGCATCGTAAATAAAGTAGTTTGTGTTTGTAAAGCACTTTCTCGGATATTTTCGACACGGGTTTTGGCTTCCATACTTTATACTTCATCACCATTATTCATGATGATGTAGTCCATACCAATTAGTTTCCAAAAATTATTGCCTTAGCGAATCCTTAAATATTGACGATGACATTTTAAAAGCCCTTTAAAGAACATCAGGTGTACAAGAGGGTTAAACCGAGCGGGTTTGGGAAGAATAGTACACTTGCAAGAGTTAAGAGTGGTGTAACTCCAAAAAATCCTATGCTTACGAGCAATTATAAGTCACTAATTATACGAAGACTCGCAATCGCTTGCAAAAGCTTGATCACTTAGTAGGAGAAAAAACAGAGAAGATAAGCTAGTTTTGGGTTAACATCAAAGGGAACTGAAAACCAAAACTCAATACCTACATGATTTGTATCAGAATACAAAAAATTTCTTGAAAGAAGCCCAAATCCCAGTTAAATCGTAAGCCCTTCAAAAAGGACAGTGACCGGGAACAAGATTAAGGACGGCAAACAACATGTTATGATTTATAAAAAAGAAATATAAGATCCGGCTGTAATGTGAAAAGGTCTTTGTTTCTTTTGTAATAAATTTCGTATCATCTGGGTCTAGGATATCAAAAGGACCCTTTGGAGAGCTAAAGAAGGTTTGTCCAATCTTTTCGTAAGATTCCCAATCATATGATTATTGAGTATCGTGAATGAATATCTACGGGTTCTGTCTTTGGATTAGGTCTACTTGCACCTTTGCAACATTTTTTTTAATGTTGCTGGTTCTGCTTCAATAAATGCCAGTAAGATTTTGGTTGATCTAATTTCAAAGCTTGGATAGGTGACCATCACCTGACGGTCCAAATGGAATAACCATATTGGAAATCACTCAATTACAACGGTGTATGTTTGTGTTTATATTTATGTTATCCGAAAACCGTGAAATGTTACACGTGCCACTAGACGCGGCGGCTTATTTGCTTGTAATGCCAATTTGGCAACGAAATTCTAAACGAGAGGGAACCATTAAGAATTAACGTCGTCGTAATGCATATTTTAAGTGTATATGCTGTTTGAGTCGTTGTTAAATTTTAATTGGTTTTTATTGCAACGTGGGTGGCTTAATTTAATAGGAAAGTTTAGGGATTCTATTTTAAAACGGACATAAAAGAATCCATCCATGCTACTATGAAACTGCATAACACATTTACCTAACTTTCAATTTTTTGGGCGTTCTGGGAAAATCTCGACATCGATTGAGATGAAAATTGGTATGGAATAAGTCTGAACCACATCAAAGGGTATAAGCAAAGTTTTGAAATAATAACGAACTTCTACGCCGGCAAAAGCCCAGTTGAAACCTAGTAATATTACAAGCCTAAAATCACCAAACAACGTCAATTATGTAGAGCGTAATGGGAACCAGACAGCAAATTACTGATGAGTATCGATACGTGAGAACAAGGTAATCGTTATTATAGTACGTAAGAAGAAATACTAGTTTCAGTATTACCGAGCCTTGATCGTGAACCCAGACTAGCAGGACAAGGTCAGCATGCCATTAATCATAATACTGACGGGACCTGTTGAAGCGATATGCTTTTGCCTCTTTTGTTTATGCATGAAGCTATATGACTAATATTCGTTGGATACTAAGGACGGTGATGCCCTAAATATAAAACTAGTTATAATTTTGGAGCTACTAGTTCATTGAAAGGGTGTGTTTTTCTATGGTGGTTTTTGCCAACAAATCCAAAAAACCAACAAAACCTCAATTCTTAACCAGTTTTTGAGCAAAAACCATTATCAGGCGTTTAGAGGATTAGAAGAATTTAACAAGAGCAGGAAGAACGCTTTAGCTTAACTCGAGCATTATTCGATGTGTTGTGGGGATTATTTAATAAAATTCAACAATCCCTTTGTCCCGCTAGCGAAAGAAAGTGATATTTCAACAATAGATGAAGAATCGTCCATTGTCTGCTGTCGGGATAGCCACGTTATTAAATAAGATATTTCATAACCACGCCATATAATCCAAGTCATAGCGACTATACGCTATGCTAATATGCATGTGTGTCCATGCATCGCTCCATAGGTGAACGCTCAAAATAATACGGCCCGCATGCAAGGCGGATTATCGTCCCCAATAATCCGATTATACACTATTATGGAGTAAATTGTCCACTGTGACAATGAATCAAGCTGAGTAATTAAAAACATTTGTTTTAATCAAGCCGTCACAAACTACGTAAATATGTTAATATTTATGTGGGCGAAGCAGCGTTCGAAGTTTTAGATTAAAGTCAGAATTTTAAGTATTCAACGCTCTATTAAAGACAAAGTAAAAAGGATGTTGAAGAATTTTTTTGAGTGGGTACGATCAAGGAATTGGAAAAGGATAAAATGGGGTGCTTCGAATTTATTTTTAATCACAATGGGTTTCATTGAAACCAGTATTTCAAAAGCCTTCCAAAATTACTTTTGGAATCGGTACCTCGTTTTAATTAATTTTTCTTTGATGATTCGGGTTTCATGAGCCTCTACATAATTTATCCGAAATTTTTGTCTATTTGTCAAGACTACGCCGAGAAATTGATCTTATTTACTCTAGCTAAGGTTTGAAATAGCGAACGAGTTAATCAAATATGATTTTCGTAACTACTTCTTTGTGTCACATGTTTATTTATTGGTTACTTTTTGTATCTCTTTACTTATCTAATACTTTTACTGACAAGGTAGTGTAAGGTCAAAAACAGTACAGCATTTAATGCTACTTTGCTCTATGATTATTGAACAATTAAAAAGCGAGAGCCTTTTCGTTAAGTGTATAGTTAGATACTCGGCTCTACTAAGGGATTCCCAACAGTTTCCAATATTTTAGGGTATATTCAGAATTTAAATTACAATTCCACCATTCATTTCCAAATATTCATACACGCGAAACCGATCGCTGAGCGACGCGCAACGATCGATAAGCATTATCTTAATCGATTTCCATCAGTTACGCGTACAAGATTAAATAAATTTAATGGCACATAAATGTTGAAAAGGAAACAATTGTTATATAATGCATGATTTGACATTATTTACTTCGTCGTATTTATCACACTACACACTCATAAAACTAAGTTTGTATATGTTCTCTTGACACTCAAACGGCTGTATGAATTTTGTTAGAATTTTGTTTAAGGGATAGCTGATGGCCCGCATTAAAACAGGCTATATTTTTACAACTGCCACTCACTAAAGTAGCAGAGTCGTTTCCTTATGCGTAGTAAGAAACTGAAAGTACAATTGCTTAGAACACTTTGTACATAAAATTTACTCATACAATAAAATAAAATTAGCACTGTTGCTAAATAACTGATCTATGCCATTCGTGTATATGGTATTTATAAACGAAATATCGCGGTACAAAACCGCGAACAGATGAGAGGAAAACAGGACTTCAAAGTAGAACTCATAGCACGTAACGTATTGAATAAACTTTATTTATGAAGGAAGATGACTGAAAATACGTGTACGGTAATGGTGTTACAAGTTGTAATACAAGAAAAACAACATGTTTTGCATCAAATTGTATACCGTACTTAGTTTTATCATTCAAAAGTGCCTCTTTCTCTGTTGCGTAATGTCTAAATGACGGAATAGATTTTACGCTTTTTTAGTTGCGTTTAGATTTTTTCGACTGCTTTTTATGTAAGGTTTGGATATTACAGGCTAGAGGCATAATAATTACTCTAATCGAGTATACTCGGATTGCTACCACACAACGTAAAATTTTTGAATGATATCAGTTACACGTTCATAAACGTTTGCCTCTTGCTTAAAGTTCCCGAAACCCGAACTTAAAAGTTCAGGGAGCCGCGCCTTATTAATTCTTAATGTAGGAGAGTAACAAGGGTATATGAATTGGCAAAGCTACAATAATTATACATAGAAATACGTTGGCGCCGCGTATGCGCAAGTTGGGTGTGAATATAACATTTTAAGACCACATACTCTTAGTCCAGTCCAGTCAGTGCAATTTTAAATAAACATTCGTCAGTTTAGGGAGAAGCGTCTAGGAGACTACGACGGAATATTCCTACAGTCGCCACATTTGGCAAACATATCAGTGAACGCATTTCCTTGTTGTGTGTTTGTGCATAGGCGACAGACGCCAGTTTTCTCGTCTAAATCCATTTGCTTTACTCAAATTACAAAATGATATATTGTAGACTCTGGACGTACAAGAATTTGTGTTATTAATGCTAGTTTTAATGCAACTTATTACATTAAATGGTGTTCAAATGTTTTGTAAAATGATGGTGCTTCAAAGGGTTTCTTAGTGACGCATGACGGTACCTAAATCAATATGACGAGAGACTGTGATTGTGACTTGCTATAAACATATTATTTTATATAATTTTGCAGGATGGCGTGTGTATCGATTTTAGTTATTTTTCTCAAGATTAAATCATATTCCATAATAGGTACGTTTTATTAAACACTATTCAAATATACCGTTAGTTAATTTCGTTTATAACATTAATGTACATAAACATGCAAATATGTTTAAGTATAATACCATACTGTTGACAACATTCAAAGTAAAACAGCGAACTCGTGAGGAAATACACGTGATGGTAATAATTTCTTACATGTGCGAGGTATTGTGCGGTGGTTATACGTTTCCATAGATTTCCACCATACATATACATGTACACACAATTCTCCATACATACGTACTCGAACGTATAAAAGTATATTTATATACAGTGTGTAAAGCACATTTCTTGTAATTTTTGCTGTTATCGCGAATGATTGAATTTTTTTTTATAATATATTGATATAGCAATACTTTTTGATGAATATTAATACTCTTCGAGTACAGTTAAAAGATATAATGATCTATCTCGCTTTGTTGTCTTGTTTCAGTTTTTCTTTATGAATTAATATATTTCCCTTTACAATTCAATTTCATTTATTTTTTGCGTTACCAGACGATAAAAATAGACCGTTTTTAGGAATGAATATTAAGCAATATAAAAATAGATATTTATTTTATAACTCTACTGCTCTGGGACAATAATTGTAATTTTTACGAGCCTTGTTCAATAGGGAATAGTAGTACACCTTATAATAACTCTGCGTAATTACTACTAGGGTGGCTATGGGTACCAATATCTCATAAATATATACTTAGTAAGACTGTTGCAGATGTGGAAGTGAGACAAAACCATTCACGGCTTAGAGCGGCATCTCGTTCCCACAACTGTATCTTCCTTCAAAAGGAGTTAGTAGGCCCCCAGGTTCAGATTGCGTTATCATTCTAGTTTAAATATTTAAATGGTGCTTATCATTGTATGTAAATGACATAGTAAGGATAGAGCAAAGACCTTTCTGTAATCTTCATTCATCTAAATTAATCCTAAAACTAGTCTTATTTACAAGAAGTCAAACTCTTCCTACTAGGGTATAAGATCGATCAACTTTTTTTACCCGCCAATCTGCGTAGGCCGCAATCAATTTAAAAAAAAACTTGGGGACTTCTTTTTAATCATAGATTTTCTCGCTATGTCCACTAAGTTGAATTAGTTTACGGAGGAAATTACGATTTCAAGCAGTCAAAACTTAAATATTTGTGTACACGTAATTTAAATGTAACAGAATAAAATCATTGACCCTTTGTTCTAATAACTTATTAGGCAATAGCGGTTGTTTTATCACATAACAAATTATAACTTCGTATGTATTGATAAAATAATTTGAAAATATTGTTACACGAAGATATCATATCGAAAAACTAAACGTAATGAATGAACGATATTAGTGTAGGATTTGTTATTGCCTACGTTATTACTGATATCAAATGGAAAGCATTGATTGGGTATGGAAACATGCGTAATAATAATACATGAACAAAGTTACAAACGCAACTTAAGTAAAATAAAACATTATTATAATTATTATTAACCTAAATGTTAATACATAGGTAGTTACAAAGCCGACTAAAGTTTTTATAAAAAAAAAAACCTTGTGATCATGTGATACGAAATTATTATCAACTATTATAAGGGAACCAACGAATAGGTTTCTGAATTAAGTTTTAGGTGATTTTTTTTATTGAGCGTTCGCGTTGGGCGCAGAAACATTGGTACCTAAATAACTGTATCTTAGTAGTACCTTTGGAATGAATAATTTACCAAAGAATAATACCCCCACTGTAATCGTTAAATTATAACTTAAATAAAAGACGAATTATTACTATTATTAGTCTTGTAATTTTGTTACCCGAAACGAGTTTGAAAAGAAAGTAAATGGTGAAATTAATATTTACATACATATAGGTAGCCGATTATAATTCTTATTCGTCGCAATCAGCTATTGGTCAAACAAGAGCAACCAATATTTGAAATTATTCAACAAGTGGCAAACCAAGTTCTTTTAGAATAGTGTTTGCAATTACCGACAAGAAAAAACACCTTGAATATAATTTAAAAGTATAAATAGTAGTACCTATTTGTTTTTAGATTGATAAGAACTAGGTAGGTACCTACGTAATTACATGCGTTTTAAACCGTTGTTTTCTGCTTAACTTGACGAATGTAAATGAACAACACGATAAAGAATATAACTTGTGGAGCCTGTAAATAGATGTAACAAGTACAATACAGTAAATCGTAAAATTCTTACCACAAAGATGGGTTCAAAGTAACAAGTTCACGGTCAACAAAACACAAAAACTGCAACTGAACACAACACAAGGAATGGAAACTTTGTAAACACTGGTTTGCACACGCGGTGGAATACTAAAAAGTTTTATCAATAAAAAGTTTTACACCCCCAGAGCAAATACTCTTAGGCCAAAACAAAAGAATGTAACTCTCATCGGAATCCTGCCGAGAGAAAGTTTCCGCGATAAATACGATTAGGTTATGTTATTGTTGTGATGTAACGGAAGCGTCGACACAGTACGAACTCCGCGCTATTACTGAACGAACTGAACTGAAGTGAATTGCGAACCGCAAAACAGTTAGCGAGAGAATGGAATGGACGTGACGCACCGCATTCATTCCCCGTATCGAGTTTTTGTCGCTTGTCGGCAGTTACTTTGTTTGTAATACATATTAATTATGTTACACGTGTTTACAAAATAACATAATATATACATATTGCACGTTTTTAGTACAATTATATTATGAAACTAATAAAATTGATTCCAAAGAAAAGTAATTAAGTACCTACGTTATATGTATTCATGATAAAGTAGGTTGCAAAATATTTTGAACACAAAAATGGGTCCGGTAATACTTTTTATATTACGTAATGTTTTTCATTATCAATGAATAGATTTTTTGTTTTTCTTTTTGCCAGTATTCTTGTAACAGCAGGCATAGTTCAGGCGTAGAGTTTTCATCAAACTCAGTAAATTGTCGTTTTCTTTTCTAGTAAAGTAGTGTCGTAACTTTGATCAATTGTGTGAGGTAGTTACATAAATATTTTTGTTTGCTTTTTATGGAAATTCACTAGTTTTCTTTACTACACACTATAAATACAAATAATCTGTAAAACTTGCATAAGTATTTAGTTAGTCTTCCAGAGAATATTCAAATCAGATTATTTTAAAGCACGCCACCATTATTTTTTGAACCTGGGAACCGAACTGGCATGTTAGAGACGGAATGATGTTGTTAAAAGCTAACGCTACAACTAAAGCTACAACTAGTATAGCCATAAGATCTAAGATATCTTATAAATAATTAAATAGTTTGTATCTTTGGAACTGCTTCATGTCAAATCAAATCACATTAAAATATAGTTATTTTTAGTTTGCATTTATATAAGTGTGTTGTTTCATATTACTTAGAAGCTGTCACGGAGGAACAAAGAATGAAATGTTTAACATCGCATAATATGTATGTGATGTATGTAAACTTGTGATATTTTTAAAGACATGAATAATAAAATAGGTTGATTGTATATTTAACTAATCAAAAATCATCCCAAGTGTATAAAAAATAAGTTGAACCAAAACCGAAAAACCGTAATTTTGAAGTGATTAATTTAGCCTGGCAATATTTGTTTCGTTACTGTCAAACTTGTTTGAAACTTTGAAACAGCTTTCGGTTTTAGTTCAAATCACAACTGTTTACGTGAGGAGTTGTTTTTTTATGAGTTAAGATTTTAGTAAATAAAATGATCAAAACAAAACCGTGGTCTGGTGGAACCGATGAAGAATATGAAACTCAACACTTTGGGTTCGGGGCACAGCGCCTTAAAATATCTGTACGGCAAATGGTCGAACAGAAAATCACGAATGGAGTTAAAGACATGGAGTCCTATTTGCAAGAGTCTTTAGATCTAAATGAAACTGATAAGGTAACATTAACGAGATCTTGTGATAAATTAATTCGGTTGTACTGTGATCGCGCTGGTCCGTCTTTAGAGGCTATTGATGATGAGATAGAAAGAGTGTTGAAAATACCACAGAATGTGTTGTTGCCAGAAGATGAAGTACAGGTTGAACAAACATCGGATTCTGAGTTTGAAAAACTCAAGGAGGAGGTCGCTTCTCTTAGGAAAAGAGTGGAGAGAGGTGCTCTTATGGAAGCTTTGCTGACTGCAGAAGAAGAGGAACTTTCTACAGTAGAAAAAGTTTGTGAAACAGCTAAAAAAGATATGGAAGCCATTGATTTACTTTGTAAAAATGTTGACAATGGTGAGTGTTTGAAATCAATACAGAATGAAACTCAGTTCTTGTGTGCCAGTGCATCATTTATGAAGAAAGAGAACAATATATTTGATGAAGAGTTTTAATGAAATAGTTGTCACTATGATGTGAATATTTTGATGCAGGAAATAATAATATGTGCTCATATTTACGGATTAAGTTATTCTATTTTTGTATTCTATACTATACAAAGATTGTAAAAATACACAATTTGTGCTTTTGTTAATCTGCAAATAAAATCTGTTATGTATTCATGGCCATGATGGAGATATAAGTATAGCAGTTTATTTTAATTCAGGTTAGTAGGTATATGCATAGTGGAATTATGTGGAGAATTCTCCTAAGATTGCTCACTGACCATTTTCTGTAAGAGATTTTTTGTACTTGGTTAAGACTTGAATAGTTTTGTTTGTCATGTTGTTTGGTTACCAAGTAATAAAATTGTAAGAAGACAACTATGTTGTATTAGATGTATTGCCTTACATACTGAGTAGATCTTTGATATTTACAAATATTTACAACTTTTGTTCTTCATAAGTCATAACTACGATGCTGTGTCAACCCATGGTTAGGAACACCGGTTGGGTCCAAAACTAGTTGGGCATATAGTTGTGCATTCATAAATCACAAATATATAAATAATCATTAATCTGCTGTATGGCTGTTATTATAATGTTGTGTAGATTACCAATTGTTCTTTCAACATGACATTAACTACCTTTAGAAGTGTCTTGCATTGGAGAAGGAACAATACACAGAAAATGCAAGTAAGATAGTGGTCTCTACATTGTTATTGTAGGCTAATTACTAACTAGGTAAATTAATGAG
Organism: Trichoplusia ni; assembly: GCF_003590095.1. Taxonomy (NCBI): domain Eukaryota; kingdom Metazoa; phylum Arthropoda; class Insecta; order Lepidoptera; family Noctuidae; genus Trichoplusia; species Trichoplusia ni. The sequence goes on along the minus strand of NC_039478.1, from coordinate 5,633,880 downwards.
AAAATAAAACATCACAAACAGTCATTTTATTTTAATGTAAAAACAGAACTTCTTACATAAAATTCACCTAGAAACGAGTATCATAGATTAACAATACTTATGACATCAATTCTAATATAACACCAATGTTACATTATGATTACTATGTACTTTTATTTTTAATTTCCAAAAAACTATACAAAAAATTGATACATTTAATTTTTATATTACCTCAAAAATTTATAACTTGGCACATAGAACATGAAATTGTTAATTCTAAAGAGATTCAAAAAGTAAAATTATATTCAATAAAATAATTTACACCATATATTGTACTAATTTAATTTGTATCACATTTAACTTAAGCTACAATACTGGCACGCATACAAATGAAGAGTTTCACTCAGCTTTAGATAACAAAATTAATTTGCAGCTCCTTTTTGATGTAACAAAAATGTAAAAAGAATAAAATACAATGTTAAAAATAAAAATGTTGATACAAATCATCATATTTATTTAGAAAGGAAATGCAATCCTTCCTTATGTATACATTTTACTTTAATAGAGCAATTATTTGCTAAGAATCTAAAGAGTGTGCTCAACTAAATAGGGGACAACGTAGCTTAGCACACACTTTAGTTCTACATATAAATGATTTTTATAAATAGTTAACACATTATATGTTAACTCATTTAAACTTCTTAGTTTCTTTGGCTTATATTATTTCACAATTGTTTTATTCTTAGTACGTTTTAAAGATATTCACCCTTTCATGAAAATGTATGAAATGCAAAATGATTGAGATAAAGCAAATAAATATTTCAATATAAAAAAACAACAGAACTATTATAATGTACTTGGACATTACCTTTAAATTTTTCTCAAAGTTATATTTAAGTTTATATGAAAAGCTTGGACACACTTTTCTATTAAGATGACTTACTATTTTACATCAAACAGCTTAGAAACATCATTGAAAAATACTTTATCAGCACACTGAACACTGATCACTGAAACAGTTATATCTATAGCCAACTAGCATCAAAAAATAAATATTAACACTACCTAATAAACTCTAAAACATGAAGACAGATAAAAAAATGGGATCTCGGGTAGACATGGTATTATATTTTTCATCTCATGCAATAAATCTATAGAATGTTAATAAGCTGCATAAATCTCTGTGATATTACTTTAGTCAGAATAAAGTAGGAATTTACCATTGCATCAGGTTTATAAACTCTATTTAGTTATTTACTCACTGATTACATCAGGGTGTACTACCACATAATATAGAAACAATCACTTTTGATGTGTGATAGAACAGTACTGGTGAAGAGCGACGTCTCTCTTCCACACTGACAGGACTTAAAGCGGTCCTATTTGGATAATTTTTGAAAATTATTAGTTCCACTTATTTTACTTGTTTCGTAGAAGCATTATAGGTAGTGTTTGGCGCCGACAGATTGATTCGACACTTCATGGGACAGAGGATGGAATGGTCCAGCAGTGAATTATGATTTATATAGCCAGATGTGGAAGTTGTCACAAAGATTTGTGCAGCTATTAAGAATACAACATTTATAATGGATGTAATATTGTTTATCACAGATGTTAAATCAAATAAAACAGGAAACAATCCCTAATGAGTTTATGTACAACACTTTAGAATTTATGCTTTATCTTGATTTCATATTTACAATTTGTTTTACGCCTAAAACTATACAAATGGATTATGATTTACCTAGTTTACAACACATAATTGATACCTAACGAATGTGTAAGATTAAAATTAGTTCTTAAATTATGTTAAATAAATAGAATTTATAATTTTTATTTCAGTTAAAACTTATGAAATCATTTATTTTTCAACTTTTATTTCTTATTGTCTGTCCTAATGGTGAACACCCAGTGCTCAACATTTTAAACTACAAATATATTACAAATAATAAATATTTAAGTTTACATTTTTCATAATATATTTATTGACTTTGGTAACATTACCACAGAAATAACGTTTATTTAAAATAACACTTTAGAAGTACTATGAAACTAATTAATAGAATACGTGTACTAAATTATATTTGGAATGTTGACGATATTTCTCGAAATATATTTCTAGTATAAGCATTACAATTAATAAAGTACTGAAGTAACTATTGAAAATCTTTGCCAACAATATTAACACGTCATGTAGCCCAGGCAAACTAGACATAAAATATGTATTAATAGTTTACATTCACTTGTAGAGCAGAAAATTGATACAGGTCTTGAAATCGTACATAATTTGAAGTCTCTTAGTAAAATTGAAATAACCGTAAGTATTTAGGTAACCCTCCCTGAAATATTAATACTTAAAGCTTCCAAGAGAACACTTCAAAAGTCCGGGATAAAAACTATCTTATGTTCTTTCTCAAGGTCAACTCTATCTCTGTACTATATTTCGTTAAAATCAGTTCAGTGGTTTAGACGTGAAAGCGTAACAGACAGACAGAGTTACTTTCTCATTTATAATATTAGTAGGGATTCATCTCGATTTTTTTTTATTGCTGGATATAAGGTTTTCAAGACCTGTACCTATATTCAGCTGTGTATGAGTATACTAACATTTACTCTGACTACTTGATGGCAGAGTTTGTACTGAAGATGCTAAACATTTCTTTGGTATACATTATTACATACTACCTGAGCTGAGTAATGAGTATTTTAGAGTAATCATTATTGAACACTAGCCTTCTCTAAATGTAATACATAGAGCAGTTACTAGATATAACAAAAAATATTTTACATGCTGTACTTATCTAAACAACATTAACAATTAAAATTTCGTGAAAATCGAATACTCGTGTACATAAATTAATAAATTAACACGATAATTATAATTAATATAGTACTTAAATGTTTGTTTAACACTTAAACATGCAACATAATTAACGTCCGGTCACTGTTTGAGGTGATTTCTTAATGCACTTCACTTGATGTTATTGTTCAAATATTTGAGTTACCACTTTTACATGTTGCTATAACCTGAATAGGTATGTGCAAATATTATAAATGGGACGAGGGGGAAGGTAGACAAAGACAATAGATAATATTTGAGTGCTTTGCCAACGCCCTCCCTTGTCCACATATTCATACACCACAGAAATGCGAATAGATCTTGCGATTAAAGCTTAGTATCCCAACGTTTTCTGTCAGTACATTAGCAAATGAACTTTATTACTAGTGAAATTAGGTATATTTTCTATTGCTACAAATATTTGAACAAATACAACGTATCGAAGTAACGAGTGATGTGTGTCAGACGTAGGCGGGCGGTCGCTCGTCGACGGCAGTGACAATGCGGCGGCAGGCGGGCCCGGGCCACAGCCAGCCGCTATCGCTCAGCGCCACCAGTCACACCGGCCCGCTCCACTCCGTACTGTCCTGGAATGCGTACTACGATACAAACGGTTATGTATGTACGACAATACAACACATTTAGCTATTACTAGGTAATCTAGGTATCGAGGTTGGTGGGTTTAGGTGTAATTTTGGAATACACAATACACAACTTTGTTGAGATTTAAATATTTGTTTTACGCCTTTAAGAGTCAGAGGAAGCTTAACGGCGATTAAGCTGTGTTTGAGAATCTAGTCATTTGGGTATCAATCAAGTGTTTGTGTAAGGGAATTGGGAACATTTTTGTCTGTATGCGATTACGATTCATGCTAACAAATAAATTGAAAATGACTCTTTTCAAGCATGTGTGTCACTGTAGTTTCTTCAATGAATTGATAAAAAATCTCAAACTATGGATTTCACTATAACACAACATATTGATGCAATACAAGTACATGGGATATCAAATATGATTTCTTTGGACTTATTTAGTATTTACCTGTGAAATGTTAACAGTCTTGGGGTGTATGGGGCTCTGCGGCGCGGCCATGTTGGCGTTGGTAGTGAAGTAGCCTCCGGGCCGCGGCCGCAGGTGGCGGTTGTGCATTTCCATCTGCACTATCTTCATGAACTCTATCTGGGCAGCTAGCTTCTGAACTTCCTCCTGGAATATGGAATATAGAAATCATTTGGTTAGAATTTTAAGGAAGATTCTAGTTTAGGAGTGACTGCACGGACGTGCGAAACATTGGATTGAAACAGTCCTTTTAGTAATTTATACTTCCTCGAATAAAAAAAAAAATAGGTAAATTCCAGTGCAGTTTGTGCAGGTGTTTTTTTCACTGAGAAAAATATGACGATTTCCAGACTAGAAAAAATGACTTCGACCCCATGTAATCATTCTTTAGTGTTGGATGTCAAGTTTTTTTTTGCATTTGAAAACTTCTTCTTTTCTATAGGGTCGATGCAAAATTTAGCGAGTCGGACATTCGGTTACCTCATACAATATTTGTATATTGTGTCTTTGTTCATGTTGATTGAATCTTTGTGCACCCCCCACCTCTTTGACACAAGCATTCAATAGAAACCTTAGGCCTGAATAAAACCTTAACCTTTTTATTTAAAAAAATGAGTGTAGTGTACCTTGAGTTCCTCATTCTCCTGGTAGAGGTCCGGCGGCTCGTCGGGCACGAGGCCGATGCCGTTGAGTGAGGAGGAGGCCGGCACGCCGCGGGCGCGCGCGCGGCTGTCCCACGTGTCGCCCGTGCCGCGGACCACGCGCAGCACCTGACACAATACCACATTATATGCCTGTTATGTTGCTGTACATTTTAAGAATAAACTTTTGACTGGTCTTTAGTTTGATTAAATAACGACGACTGTGACGTAGTGTCCTGAATCATGAATAATTTTGGAACAGAAATAGAGGATCTATGTCTCTAAATATTTTAAATAGTATACATTAACAAATAGCAACCTACCTTAGGTAAAAATACTAAAAGGACAGTAGTTGATGTAGATAATTGTGTTCTTATAAATCCAAGGAGGTATTTTATATCCGGTCCGGCTCGAGGCAGTATAAGTAAGCTGTGGATAAAAAATAAGAATAAAATAACATACTTATTTAAGTCACTTGTATAAAATCATCTGCGAACGAAGATTTTTGTCAATCCAAATTAGACCTTAAAGTTATTTCACAAAAGTTCAGCTTTTCAAAGACAAAAAATTGCTCTAGCTTTCTCGATGCCATGATGTTCATTCATTTATGCACTTTAAAGCATAAACTAAAAGTCTATTTTCGCGTGTCACCACATCACCTTAAGACTATTTATCAGGTACTTACTGGAACGCTATCATTAGGGAGTTGACAGTGAAAATATTGTAGATAGCTATGGAGATGAGCCTTGCTTCATTGTAAAGGCTCTCTGCGTGTCGAACGCGGTAACAAACGCGCACTCCCCAAAGTAAGAAAAGGATTTCACCTGAAAATATAAAAAAACAAGTTGAGAACTATTTTATATACCTTATTTGGTACAGAATTTGATTTATGGATGAAGATAATTTTGATCTGCTTACCTATAGCTAAACTATGATCCCACCAGTTATATGTGCACTGTTTAAACTTTAGTCCTTTGTTGTCTGTAATCTGTAATCAATGAACATGATTATAAAAATCTTATTATTTTTTTATGATTTAGACTTGTCACTGCATACGCCTGCCGTAACTCAAACTTCCGTAATACACTTACATCAAAATTCATTACTGTTATCAAGTGCAGATCTTGTTTTGTTTTTATTTTGTGACTTCTGGGAAGATCTTCCCTATTTGATATCAGATTATTATAATCCGACACTTAACCTTTAAAAAGTGGCTAATGGCATCACTCACTCTCTTATCACTCATCAAAAAAATAAATTAAACAGTGCTCAAACCTTCCCTAGATTGGTAGAGAGATCGACCGGTACTTAATAAGTGGTACTCACTACTTCAGCATCTGGTGGTGCTGACAGTGTCCAAGTCCCAAGGTATACAAGCATGATGAGCAGTATAGGAGCCATCCACTGCAGCAACTGCTTGTCAGTCAGTTTTAGTTTATGGGCAGATTTCACACGGTAAGTCAGGGATACTCTGTAAAATGAATAAATATTGTAGAATATTGGAGGTATGGGAGGGACTATGACTATTAAATAAGTATGTTTTATGTAAAATATATTATTACCTCCATGTTTTCATCAAAAGTGCAGTATATGTAATACAGAATCCCATGTGCCGAGTCCACTTCGTAGCAATGCATGAGTATCTATCTAGCACCGGGAATATGGCTGCCATCTGTAAGTAATTTTATATGATTATAAAAATATTATCGCAAATAATAATAAATCTCGCAAGTTTAATTTTCTTAATTGTTTACTGCTGCTGATGTCATATCAACTCGCGGCCCTGTGCTTTAGGACTTTGATTGGTTCTAAAAAAAAATTATTTTAATGGATTCATGCCAAGGAACAATTTTTTTTCAAAATCATGACTTCAATAGTTTAAGTCGACTCATATTACTAGTTGATTTAAGAGTGTAAAACCAAAATACTTACTTCCATATACATAATAGCACAACCAAGAAGAGTTATAGAGAGGAATACAGGGCTGGCAACACGGAACACCTTGACCCTGCGATGGTGTCTGGTGTAGATGGTTAAACATACTGTCAGTCCTGCACAGGTCACCGATATTACCAGCAAAGATATCCTGGAAGAATAAAATGGTCTACAATTAAGTAAAATAGCATTTGCCAGACTATTGAATATTTATTTTCTTAGAGCTGTCTCATGTAACATGTAAACCTTAATATATACAAGGTGTTGTTAATATCAAAATATGCTGTTAATCGTTCATAAAATAAATTTAAATTTAGAAGCAAAATATAGCACGATTTTTTTTTAATATCTGCAAAAAAGCGCACATATTGTTTGTGTTGATACAAACTAGAAACTTGGAAATATGAATATTCTTATTTTCTCTTTTTTACGTACCGGAATGGCCAGTTGTAAGTGGCGAGGCAAGGCTCTGGACCCCGACATGATTCGCAGCCTGGCTGACATTTCAAGCACTCGTACGGTTCGCTCCAGTTTTCCAGATCGTTTTCCTCGTATTCTTGGTATGCCACTAATAACAACAATCTTGTTTATCAAATATGTACTTGGATTTTGTTTTCGTTGAAACTAATTATGGAAACAATGATAGTTCTGAATATGTAATTACCTGCTAACCGAAGTAACTTTAATTAGATTGACAATCTAAAAGAATAATTATAAACCGACAAACAATTGTTTTATCGAATTTAATGTTTTTGTTTTGATGAATTATTGAAAACAAATTATTACTGTCACTGTCAAAAGTGTGGCGCAGACTAAACAGAGAAAAAATATAGCAGGTATCAATTCTGACCAACTTTGAAATTACTAAAAGTAAATAAATGGAAGTTCCTAATTTATTTCGTTAAGGTCATGTTTCGTAAACGTAGTTATAAGTAAAACATCCTTATTTTAAATTTGTTAACCACGAATTGTTCTTGAACATAAAAACTGCAACATGAGTACTTACATATTAACACCTAAACTCAAATATATGTTACAATCAGCAGAACACACAAATAAGTGAGTTATTTATATCTTTGCCTCTGTTGGGCAATGCTAAAACTTTATATTTCTCACCTTCAACGAGAGATCCATTGTATCCTTCAGGATGATGTATTGAATAGTAGCCGGGACGACATCGACAGATATATGATCCCCGCGCCCATCCCGCGTGTCGAACGCTCATCTCTCTGTTGGGCTTGTATTCACACTAGAAAATAAATAATCTGTTTTATATTTACATTTCGGACACAACTATTTTACATAGAACATTATTTTTGGTAACAAAATTAAAAAGTACCTAAACAAATAAACATTTTCACAATAAGACTAGGTCTTATATGCACAGAAGAGGGACTTTTATCTTTATTTATTCTTGGACAGACATACAATTTGGAAGTCCATGCACGACTTAAGAAAACTTACGTAAGTAGTTTCGTTAGGGCATTTGTGTGTTCCGTGAAACGAATAAATTTGGTTGTCATTTTCGTCCTCAGTATCAGCCTCGCACTGGTTTATTTCCAAGCTAGATATGTCAATGTCGAGCGAGACTATACCTTTTAGTCTGAAATGGGAAATAACAATGTTTCAACATGATAAGCCGAAAAAATCTAATCGAAAATCCCATCACAAATATTGTTTGTAGAGGCACAAAAATGAATGTGCAATCGCATTTTCTTTCTACCAGGCTATAACTCTTTGCCGCAAAATACTTTCGTACAAATTTAAAATTGTCAGGAACTAGGTGTGAGCGATTTATAAAATAATAACCTCTATGTTTAAGCTCTGCGATACGTTAAAACGAAATGGAAATCTCTATAATGGTGGCCATGAATTACTTGAAAAGCGGATTATGTAGGATCATAATAATTTAAACACTTTTCGAAACTGCTGAATTGGGGTTCACTGCGATTGGGCATTCAGATAAATAATGAGTTTATGGTTTATTTTTATATAAAAACTTCTGTTAACGCAATAAAATTGGTGGTCAACCTACCTATAGAGTACAGACTTTTTAACGTAACTACAAGTTTGGGCTTCACTCAATAACAGTTAACGACAGTTTAATTAAGAAAAGACCATAATATAGTGAATAAAAAATACTCACCCACGGATAGTAGAAACAGGTACTGTGTAAGATAGAAGCCATCTTTTTGCTTCGCAGCTGTAGTATGGGTACGTCCACCAGCCTTCCATAGTGGCTCCTGGTGGTGACGGCATGAACTTTGGAGAACGTAGCGTTTCTATCTCACGCGCTGATTCGTACCTGACGTATTGTAATGAGGGACTTATTCAAAAGACCCAAGAGGAAGGTAAGAGGGAAAAAATCTTATAATTCTATTTTACGCTTGAATTTTATTGGAAAGGTACTAAAGACAGTTCCAGTCCGGAAATCATAATGTTTCCGCTTTATCCAGATTTCTTTTAGAAGAAGGTCCTGTTGACAATTGTGTTATGTACTTACCATGGATATTCAGGGTCTGGTGGTTTTTCCAGCTGCGGAGATACAACAGCCACAGGATCTGCGGTTCCGTATCTTTCCCAAGCTACGGCACTATTTACGACGCCGTCTGATCTTAGGGCCATTGCTCTTGATCCTACTGCTCGTTCTGTAGGGCTGGCCCCTAATACCAGGCCTTGGGATACTGCCATCAGAACCTCTGTGGAAATAAAGAAGTAAGTAACTTTCACTATGGGATGAATTGAATGTAAATTGAGACTTCTGCTATGAAGTGGTGAAAGACACAGGAAGGGTCTGGGGAGGCCTTTGGCCAGCAGTGGACACAAGGTATGGGTACGAAAAGAAACTATGATTCGATCTTGTCAATGTCCTAAAACCTTGACGCAATTAAAAGTGTCGATCTAATTGAAAATGTCAGTACAAGTTTACAGTTAGCTATTTGAGGATGAAAGTAATTGCTGAATTAACTCTAGAAGGTATGCTATTGTGTAGGTACTTCGAAGCTGAGGCATTGTCTTAGTGCCTTGCACTGCTTTTAATTAATCTTCTCGTCAGATATTTTCTTTTCGCCTTTGAAAATAAATTGCAGACACGAACCTTCGTCTAATGAAATAATGTGGTAACATAACAGAATGGATTAGAGGTTACATAGAAAGATGTAATACATGTATGTCGACAAAAGATCTATTAACTCTTTGTATTTAAATAACAATTTAGTTTGAAAATACCTGTCACTACAAACTAATATTTATTTACACAGATTTCTGTGAACTTCTGTCGATAAAGTCAATACGCATTCGCTCAGTACACGTTAACCCCGATCCCGATAGCCTGACAAATATTTGTTTCGTCTGGAGATCCAATTTCGAATAGATATTGACGCAGTTTCAATGGTACTGTGGACCCCACGCTACTGGTAACAACGAGTTTCGAAGGTCAATATAACACATTTAACTTAAAGTCTCTTTACTATGGTTTGTTGCATCTGTGAAAGAGAGATTCTGCTATACGCTGTGTTGTGCGCTGTCTCCTTTTCAGAATCTCAACAGTTTTACTTTAAGAAGTTAGACCAACAGGTCCTATAAGTATGTCAGGTTTTCTTTGATTTTTCGGGTCAATAGATGGTGAAATAACACTTGAACTTCGTTATTGACAGCGGCATTATTAGCGCCTTTAAGTCGTTTCAAGTGCACTTGTACCAGCACTTTGGGCATTCCAACAAGTGTTTTCTTCTGCGACGACATTGAGTATACTAACTTGTCCGCGGATTTTGTTTTACGAAACAAGATTGGAGCATTTGGAGCATAAACTGAATCAGTGTAGGCTTGAATAGATGTATTTACAATAGTCTCTTTCTCTTTTCTCGACCTTCTTTTGTTTTTGAACAGACATTCATTGACATGTTCTCGACTGTTTAACATGGGTAAAGCGGCTAAATATAGTTGATAACAGTCTCATACCCGCAGTTTCCAGCCCGAGCTGATGGAGGAGGTTAGCAGCGAGATCTGCTCTGGCTCTGGCCGTGTCCCAGCGTGCTGCGTGTAGAGGAGCTCGCAGCCGCCCATACCGATGCGTGACGCACAGCGCCCCTGTTGCACCGGTGGCCACTGCGTGCACCAATCGGAGGGATGACTCGACTTCTTCCTGTGAGGCAAAATGAGAAAAATGTTGTACAAAAATCGGTATCCGCATTTGGGGGCTTAATACCTCCACTTTCTTAATCTGTTGTAAAAAAGACACCGCTCTACGCAGTGCAATGCGCTCTCACTTCCACAACTTTAGTTACTGTTATTGTGATTGTAGAACCACTTGGGTCGACGAAAACAAAGATATATAAAGCTATGTAGTAAAATGTCTCGGTAGATATGTAAATCATGTTTCGAGAAGTGACGAGTTCGTATTGATTATTCAAATTGTTCTTGTAAAAGTTTTGGACCAAAAATTTGGATTATTGGGTTATCTTACGGAAGGTTTGATTAAAGGACTTTGAAATACTTTTGAGGTAGATCTAAATCTTACTGACAACCAAACAACAAAACAACACAATGTTATAAATCAAAATCCCAAGTTGGGTGAATAAATTCCATACACATGAAAATTGAAAAACAAAATATGGTAAAATAATTTACATGCGGCATTCATTTTTCTCGTCACGCGTTCCGAACACGCCTACTCATGTTAATGAAATTATACTAAACAAATAATACATTGTGATGAACCCAGATCGTTATTTTTTCTACATATTTTTATTTCTACCGTAACGTTTGAGAGATTCTACGTTTTTCGAGAGTTTAAACCATAGATATTCGACGCTTCTCTACAGACCCCTAAGGTAAAAAATCCCCTAAGGTATTGTAACATCTATATCTATACTAATATATATAGCTGAAGAGTTTGTTTGCTTTTGTGTTCAATAGACTATTAATCGAGGAAGGTTTTAGGCTTTATATCATCACGCTGCAACTAATAGGAGTAAAGATATAATGGAAAATGTGGCAAAAACGGGAAAAAATATTCATATTCGAGGGCTTCCGTTCAAAAATTAGTAACTTATATCTTCCAACTACGCGGACGATGTCGGGGGCAACAGCTAGTGAATTAATAAAAAATGGTCTTAGGTGAGAAGATTTCCTCACTGTGTTTTCCACCATGGCAGGTGGTATTTACTATATAACACGCTCATGAGTTTTAAAACAAGTCTGTCCCTGTTTTTTTATGCAAAATGAAGCGTCATTTGTCTCTTAGTAACAATTATCACAAACAAACTTTCAGCTTAAATGTAGTTTATTTACAAAAGCCATTAAGAAATAGCTAGGGTAGCAAAGAGAACCATTTAAAGTTTCATTTCAAAGGTCGCAAGTATAGCATAATGAAATGTAACTGCTCTTTTCGTTCTTAAGAAATAAGCTGAAGACGACTCTGCTTTTGCATAACTGTGTAAAGAATATAACAGTAATAAGAGATATTAGCCAGCAAATTTTAAACTGCATGACAACGAAGATAAAGTACTAATATAAAGATATTAAAGTAATAAAAACTACTGATCCCTCGCCCCAATTTATTGTATTGACAGTGAGTGTTCCGCCCCGTACTGAATTTCCCATTATAGTGTTGGCAAAATGCTTAGGAGAATGAAAAGTGTTATTTTAATCCAATTTACACTCGTAAATAGCGGAATTGGGGTCCCGCGACATGTTATCCTAGCATCGTATTATCAAGCAATATGCAAACTATACGATTGCCAATCACTCGGATGCCGCGACGCCGGCCAAATTTAACTAGCAAGATTGACTATCGACAGTATCGACAAAGGAATGTGTAAAGGTAAAAATCAAAATTTCATTCTTACTTGCTTATTAAATATTTCTATATTCTCACACTTAATATTTCATACGAAAAGCGCACGACGTAAAGTCATTTACGAAATTGAATTTAACTTGTTGAATGTTTTTGTGCTAAGCGCCTGCTTTAATAACACGAGGCTGAGTATGAATGTCGTCGCGTCAACAACCACGGAACCATTTGCAACAGCGGGGCTTCTAATTAAGGTTAGAAATGGGACAAAGCTTGTTTAATTTATAAGCATTGTAATAACAACACAACGCATGTTATTCGTATGTTTTTTGGCTGTGGGATTATGATGTGATGTTTTCCGCCCACAATGGAATATCCCACTGTAAATGGAAAACAACATACCCTAATCTGTTGCTCTTCTCGGAAAGGTAAAACCTTTTTGACAAATAGATAAAGTTTTTTTTGTTCACGTTTTAAAAGAACTCATTAGACCCAAAAATAAAAATTTCGAGACGAACGAATACTGAAGAATATGGATGGTCTATACCTGTAGTTTCAATATAATATCATGCTTTGCACACAAAGGTAGGTTAGGTAAACCATTAGGAATTATTTTCCGTTCATTAAATAGAGTATTGCTAATCATTCGAAGAGGTTTATCGCTGTACACATATAATGAACTTGATTAGATGATGACCCGATTAGTAGAACTACGCCTGACCTAATTAACTTTATAACTCTTAGCTTTGATAGCGATCGGATAAGAAAGTTTGTTGATAGGTAATCCGTTAACAATTAAACCTTTGCAGAATGGGGAAGATTGAAAACAAGGGGGTCAGAGCACCATCCTAACCTTTTCCCAAGGGGGGCCGGACAAAGGTAATTAATGGATTAAGAAGCCAAAAGAAAAATTCACTAATACCAAAAAATACCTCCACTACCTCTTCCGTATTAAAGTGAGACCTCGTACTATGCCGTGTTGAGCAAACTCTCGGTTCAAGTCTTAAAAAAAACTGGTGCAGGCTTTACGTCTTCGTGTACTTCTTCCTAGCTCGAAGTATTACAATGCATTGTCATACACTGGCGCCAAAACGCTTAAGACGTAAGGCGGTTAAGGTTTAGTCTATAAGACTCTGACACTAAACAGGGACTAAGGGGCAGGTGTCCATGTTTATACCGCCTTGCAAAAAAGGTTTTCTTAAATTATAAGAGAATGTGAACTTTGAATGGAATTCTTCTTCATCCATCTTTTATGAGACCAAACCGTTAAGATTTATTCATGATACCCCACTCCCAGTTATAGCGAAGTGTTTGGGAAACCTCCAAAAAATATCCTCTTTAACGTTTAGGAACAAATTTTACTTTCAGAATAATTTACAAATACCTAGTGGAGTGTTTGCTTTAAAGTTACGAGGTCTAGATTTTTCTTTCTGTAAATATGCGGCAACGTCTGCGGATTACAGTTTAAAAAATAAATCCGTCCTTTTACCAGCATAATGTAAGCTAAAAACTATTACGAACAAGAAGAAGCTTCGTAAATGATCCTTTGTAATTCCTTTACAATTTCTACGTGGCTTTTTATAAAGGGCACGTGTATAGCTAATCAGGTCTGGGAAGGTAAGTGTTTGTTCAAGTACAGACACGTTAGCTCCTAACGAGTTTCAAATGAGCCAAGAGTCTTCAATTGAGTATAGGCTTTGCCTGTACTACGAGCTGTATCTAAAGGACTGTGGCCTTGTTGGAGCAAGACGGAGCGATATGCTGCCCATAGCGCTATCTCTTGTTAACAAGGGACATTTCTGGATTAAGGAGCTCATTTACGAGTAAAGGTTTTTTATTTGTTTAATAGAATGTTGTATTATTTTTTTTGGGAACGGCTTAAACAAACAATGGTTGGTGTTGTTGTTTATGAATCCTTAAGTATGCTAATTAGAAATATGAAATTGGTATCCTTTGATTTTCCCACATCATCATTCTGGAGATGCCTTTCACTGGTATTCGTATTTTCATTTTGTAGGGCTACAACTTTCCTTATGAGTGTGTTTATGGCCTTATAAAATGGGATAGTGTAAGAACGATAAACTAGTTATCTACGATAAATGAAGCCTCTGATCGGCCTTTAATAATATCATTATTTATTTTACTTTCTCTTAATAAAGATTAATTTTGTACTCTACCGTTATAAAATTAAAAACCTTTCAAATATTCTGATTTTCTCGTTAATCTTGGAACACCTGTGATTGTGTTAGTATTATATTGAATACTTCTCTCTCTCGTCTCTATACTTCTAAATGTCTTACAAAATTAAAATTCTTAGTATCTTCATAAATAGACGATGAAATATTGTATTAAAGTCGCCATGGATATAAAGAGATAGTTTTCAGCAAAATTGCAGGTATTTTATTGCAATCTGTTGGACAATGGAAGGAAATTGGCAAGACTTATTGTTAAGATTGCCGGCAACAGGTCTGGCAATAAGATGACTATTGTTTGGCAACTAGCTTAAATAACCTCAAGTGCAAAATGGAGATAAAAATTGTAGCATATGATTTTTGTGATGGTAGTTATAAATTTAATACAAAATGGATGGTTTCAGAAGAAGGATGATTCATTGTTGAAAGATGCAAACTATTTGGGCAATCTCGGTAAATATCTACGTGAAGACGAAGACAGGTTTTGAGCAACGTTTTAAACAGAGCCGCAGCTTAAATAATAGAAATTCTAAAAAACAACATATTGCAGATCGAAATTCGTACGGAAGGACCAAAAATATTTGTCATCGACGAGGTGTTATAAAATCGTGTAAAATCAGAAAATGACAGTGCTCTGATTTAACACAATTTATAAAGACACAACAGTTTTTCAGAAACAGTCCAATCATTTAAATTTTATTAAAACCCCACTTGATAAAGAAGTCCATTTTAAAATGTTGTACTCGCAATTTAATTTAAAACTATCTGTGAAGGAGGCTGTGCTATCGCTGGCAACCATCATGGACGCTATCGATTCGCGAAGTCTTACTTTAAATAGATGGGAAGATTGTAAGCAGGTCGACTGTTGCTCTGAAAGTTCACAGCCTTATTTTAAATTCTATTCTCAATTCGAAAGTATTCTGTTTTTTTTATGTTTGTTACTTAGGAGTGACTGAACTGAGTTTGTTGATTCTGTTTTCATTTTTTAATAATTAATGTCATTAACGTTCTGTTAGATTAAGTTATAAAAGTGGTGCAATGTATTTTTTTAAATAACATTTTACAAACAATACATACTCATCTTATTTTCTCGTCTCGATCAATAGAGATTTTAAAAATTGTTTACGTTTTTTTTTAGTCCTTAGTTTAAAATTAAGTTAGTTACAATAATAATAGTCTTATTTTTTTTTGTATTTATGTAATACCTATGGTAATACTTTATTTTCATTTAGAACGAGATTTCTGCCGTCCTTGGCACTTCATTGTTTTTAGACTGTCAGTTATAGCTAAAAAAAAACGCAAGAACCTTCCTAGTAAATGCATACAGAATTTCATAGAAATCGGTCTAGCCGTTTTGGCGTGAAGAGGTAACAAGCATATATAGATACTCACACACAAACACCTTTACATACTTTATAACATTACTATGATTATTACACACATTACCTACCTGTCTTGGACGACATACACAGTCCATACCTCAACGCCCGAGGCAAATAGATGTATAATTATAGATGCTCTATTAAGTGGCATCTAATTAAGATACCCATTTCACTCCAACTTGATTATCTTAGAGGAAATTGGAATAATTATTGGCCTAAGCATTTTCCTTGAAGATCGATGTCGATAAGATATTATACTTAATGATTTCTCATTCTCCCTACAGCTTAGATTTTTGACTGCACGGATAGAAGACTTATTGAGGTCACCAGACCAATCTCAGTGAGCGCGACATACCGCGGGTTTGATTCGATCATGCATTTTTTTGATCCACGGTTGTTTGTCGTGAGTCTAGGTATCTTTGTACATATGACTTGAATGTTTGTGACAACCCCCGCGGCACAAGCATTAAATTCCTTAGTGAAAGAAGATTATTTTAAGTAAGTTTTTGGGCAAAAGTAAACCCTATATTACTTAGAGACACTATGTCTCTTATTGGGACAAAACTCAATGGTTGTTTTTTACAAAAGAATATAGGTTATTCATCATCATTATCTCATTTTTATGGCCTGTCCAAGCGGATAGGACGTCACTGTACTATTAAGCTTACAAAACAGTAACAGTAATACAGAATAACTTAAGCCATGGTGGTAGATTCCTGCACCTGTCTATTAAAGTATTATACGTAACCGTAACAAAATAAATAAGCAAGTACAATTAAAGCCTCATAATTTCAAACTTTGTAAAATGTACCTAAAAATACCTGGTAAGTACATTAGGCGAAACCTTTTTAAAATTATTATTTAATTATTCATGAACCCACGGGTCAGCGGTTCGGTTTTCATTGAGTTTCGAGTTTTTCTAGGAATCATTTTCAAAAGAAAATATAAAATAAGAATGAGGTAATTTTTTATTCATTTAAAAAGTTTTGATGAATGCTTATTTGAAGACATTTTTGGCTCAGGTAATTTAATCAAAGGTTGTCATTTATTATACAAAGCTGAATAAATTATTATACAAACAGGAAGCGAAGCCAGACAATAATACAAAGCCAGTAATATTATTGCAGTTATGAAAGAGACGCCTACGCGTTGTACTGTCGTATTTGTTGTTAAAGAAAATTGTTACCAAGAAATTCAAGAATACGTCATCTGTAAAATTTCTATTGGCTAGCTGTCACGATTCGTGAGGTTCTTACAAATTCTCACAAGCGGTGACTCAGTAGCGATTCACCGTTTCTCCATGAAGGACGCTAATGAAGGTTTTTGTTGACCGAGCTGTAGATTACAAATCCTGTTCAAAATAACTGGGGCTAAGGACTGTCTGGACTTTAACCTTAACAATGGCCACAGTGATATAGCTGCTAAATTTCACATTACCTAGGTATACATACCTAAAAAATTCCGGTTAACAGCTATAGGAACTGAACAACTTTTTTCGGATCCATACAGAGTCCTTTATTATAAGATGGTGGCGGGGCTGTCAGTGCAAGTCACGCCCCCCGTATGTATTGTCAGTTCGACTCGTGATTCGAATCGTCCTCACTATTAAAATAGAGTGTCATTTTTTCTCCGTGCAATAATAATTTTTGACATCTTTATCGCTGTCACGATCATTTTTGCAACTTACTTAATTTCCCTTGTTACCAGACAACGTGTAATAACGAAGAGGAAATCGAAAATATATAGTTACTGTTTAATAGCACTATTAAATTTGATGATTTTTTTAAATTGCATGAACAAACTATTTTTTTTACAGTTGGCATCACGTACATACCTATCCTTTTATGACCTTTGAATACTTTTTATTGCAATGTTTTAAACCTTAATTTCATCGGCAAAACCTTCCTTTACCTAATTTGTAACTGAAATCTGAAACTGAAACCAAGCTCTACACGTGGATTCGTGTATACTGCGAAATTCACGAAAATGGAAGAAGAAAACAATTTCAACAGCCTATCAACAGAGTACCTAGCTTTATAATTAAAGCGGGTCTTCCGATATCAGTGTGCTAGCCTGTAACCCAATTTTAAGCTTTTCGAACGGCCATTTTGGGTAGGCATGTGTGAAAATCGCCTACCACTAACTATTATAGTAAGTCTGTTGCAAGTGTGCGAGAAAGACGCCGTTATACGAAATGTGGTGTTCTATCTCGCTTCCACAGCTCAACAGACTACATTAACGTATAGTGGTAGAATTTGCAATGTATATGCTCACAATGGATCATGCAAGAAACATTAATTCCGTTCAACACGCGTTGTTTTCGGAATTCGCTGTGAAATACGATTTTGCGTATTTTTGTTGCAGTTGAGTTAAATGTACACTGAGTGACAATGTTGTTTAATTAAATTTGTATTTACTTGTTACGCTTTTTATCAAAGAGAAAGTACTATACTTGATAGATACCATACTTGGTGTATATGCAATTAATAAATTTATAGGATAAGTTACATTTTTAGATATAGTATTGAGAACATTAAATCGGTATAATAACAATCCTGCGTTGATCCTGCTTGTAAACTATCTCTGTATCAAGTTCCACCTAAATCTGTTCAGTAGTTCTTGCGTGAAAGAGGAACAAACATCTACGCTTACATACTTTCTCGTTTATTATATTAGTAGGATATACAGTGTATCAAAAGAACAAAGTAAAGCTCGACTCGCGATCCCTCGCGACTCCGGTTGAGTCTAAAACGAAACTCGTCGGTCTACCCCGATAAATACGCGTGAGTAAACGGTTACATCATTTAATAATGAATCATTCTCACGATAGTTACTATCAAAATAAAGTAAAGCTGTTTAACATTTTAATTGCATTTCCTTCCTGCATACTTGGACTTACGAGCTCCCGAAAATTCAAAATGGCAACAATATGAAAATGTACATACTAACCGAAATTAATTTCACTCATACCAAGTAGAAGTTCCCGTCAACTGCAGCAGACATTTCTGAAGGGTTAGCTGTTGGTCGCATATTGTGTGGCTATCAAAAACTTACCACGCAAACTAAGCTGCCAGCGTTATTGCTAAAACTTCATACAAGTGTCATTTCGTTGAGTTCTTATAGTGTTTCAAACTAATTTACCATGTTTTACGACTTCCTCGGACTTCTTTAAACAGATCTCTTTATCTAGGTATAATATTTTTTTACTTATTTAAGAAGTGGTTTTTGTGCAGCAGTGTGACGTTTCTAGTACCTACTGGTTTTATATATTTTACTTTAAAAACTAAATCGCATGTCTCTTTGATCGACACTATCTATGTTTATATTAAGAAGTATCCACATACATTTTTGATCAAAAAACATGGACCACATATAAAAAATTTCATTTCAATATTTCGTTCAAAATACAAATTTTGAATGGCCTTTTATTTAATTCTTTAACGAACTAGTACGTTTCAAATTGAAACGATGTATTAAATGAATTGCGAGAGCTTCACACAAAACAAGAAATTAGGTATACTATTGCCAAGATCAATTTGCGAAATTCAGGCAAGTTTACTGGAGCGAAATCTTAGATTAGTTTTGTCAACCACAGGCCTCAGACTCATCTTACAGTCTAGATTCCCCTTGGGCCCAAGTAATTGCGATGCAGTTGTTGAGGCAAAATCTACCTCCAATCCGAAAATGTAAAAAGCAAGCTTTATTTAAACCAATAACTACAACTTTAGAAAACACAAAAATGTTTCTTGGACAAAATTTCAATGATAGATTTTTGATTGTAAAAGTTAGGATTTTTTGGCAAACGAAATTTTTGGGAAGAATTCCAGCCACGAAGTAGAATTGCTTCCTATTTTGCAACTTCCTTTCGTTTTTTTTTTCTAAGGATAAGAAGAACTGCAGAGTAAAAACAAATACATAGATATACAGACTATACAGGCTGTACGCAAACAGAATCGTTAAAAGATGGGAACCAGTGGAATGTTGAACCCGTTTGTTTGATGACACACTCATTGTAGAAAAAAACTGTACTACTGTGTATATTCAAAGGTGGCCTACAATTCCTTCTCGATATTATTGTCTGGGTTTAAATTAGCTAGCTCTACTCTTTGGTTAGTAGTCTGCTTTTGCGTCCCCTTGTTACCCAGTGAAACCACAGCAGGGAACGTAAATGCAGACTTCTAACCCAAGGGTAGAGATGTCCTCACGAGGTATACTTCATCGTTTTGTTTGTGGTGTCTTAGAGTCATTAAGAAGGAGCGTGTAGTTTTCCACAAGGATACCGCGTCATTTAAAAATCATTTTATCAATCAACTTTTATCAGGTGAAAATTGCTGATGCTTGATAGTCACGTACCCGGTAGCTGGTGGTGTTGGCGGCTTCCGTGGGAGGTAACGAGAGCAGCGCGAAGGGCAGCAGCAGCGCACTGGACATGCGCCGCGGCCCCCCCATCACTGCCCACCATTCGCGCGCGAACGCGCCTTCCTGCAACCAGACAAACCAATAAAACCTCCATTGATACCCATAATCAGCTTTAAGAACTTAAGGCTGATATTTAAAATAGAATCCAGTATTTTAAAAAATAATCCATACGTCGCGGGGGATTTCTCAAACGGATGTAGTTTCTTGCCGGTTCTTCTCCGTAAGAAAGAAGCTTTGGAACCGTGCAGCTGGAGTCATTATTGTAACGTTCTAAAATTGCCTAGGAAACAGCCTATTTGGAATGAAAACTTTTGAATTTCCGGAAAAGCATTCTTGGTTCACACAAACGTATGTCCTGCAAGGGGATCGAACCCGCAACACATCACGCTTATCACATACATCCTATTCCCAATTGTTCCAGATTTAGACCACTAACACTAATACATTATGCATGGCAATAAAGACCTGTTTACCGCATACGGTATACAAATTTCGTAGTCTTCCCCTTCAAAAACCTTTCCGTGTTGAGACTTAATCTACTGACATATTCATCTTCACATGTAGGTACGAAAACGTCGTCTAATTTCGCTCTGGTCGTTTAGGAGAATTAATGTGGTAGCAGATAAGCTGATAAACATATAATTTATCATCATTAAAAGAGATCAGATGTCGGTGCATTCCCTCTATTTTTTTGGATTCTTTATAAGTACGATGGAGTCGACTCAGATATATTTAGAAGATTACGGAAACATATAAAAAAAATGGTTTTTCATTTATCAATGGAGATATTCGACGTCTTTGGAATCTAGAGTTCCAAGTCCCATTCTCTTGCTTCTTGTAGCAAGAAAATTTTTGATTCGCTAAGCCAGCCAAAATATTGAGAAAAAAGACTTGTTTCTAGGACATAAAGGTCTAAAATAGCCGAGTACCCTATTAGTTGTTTTAAACAAAAACTAACCTATTTCATAGGAATTATAAAACATACGCCCAAAATTCACAGTATGTAAGTCCCTAAACCCTTTAAAATCGTTACCCTATTAACAACATACTATTAAGTATCTACATGTTATTATAAACTACACCCTTCTTAAAGTTTGATACTTTGAGATCTGCCCTTAGGGCCGGGTACGTGATGTTATGTATCAAATTACCCAAATCAACAAATCTTGAACGCAAAATCCTTGATGGGATCGGATTTATAACTATCCTAAAATATCAAGTTATGTTGTCGATTAAAGCGCTTTTGATTAAACCCGTTATAACGTTAAATAATGTAAGCATTGGAATCATTTATCCGTTTAATATTACCTTTAGAATGATAGGTATTTATGGAATACTATTAGTAGTGGTATAGGGATTTCTAAGCCTCGGGTTATTTTTTGGAGGTTGTGGCTAAGATCAGTAAAACGTTGATGAGAATGGTTTTGTTTTCTACCGATCTATCGTAATCATCGGTGATAAGTTTCAGTGATTTCAAAACTAGAAGAGTATAAATAAGCGCCAGCTTAACTTTTTTATGATCGTCGTTTTAACTGTTGATACCTAATGACAATTAGAAACTATCCAGTATAACTCTCATTTAAACTAAACAAATGTTAATCTAAATGAGTTCATCAAAAAAGAAATTCCACAAATTTTGCACCAAAGCGGGCCATAAAATAACGCTGATTTTCTCCCAAATAAAAAAGTAGGATGGTTTCAGGTGATAGTCGCGTGGTTGGGTATCCAGGTCAACTGTTTAGGTGCGACCACAGCCCGGGGCGGTTCCGGCTACATCCAACATTCCCTCAGCGGGTTCCCGGAGAATCAATTTTGAGACGCTCGCGTTTTCCTCTTGAAAGGGTTGGATGTTTTTAATAATTTTGTGCTATTTTAACCGTGACCTTTCAAGATGATATAAGCACATAATAGGTTAGAGATGAATATCTTCGTATATCAAAATACGTAGATCTGTTAATCGTGGTATTTTTTGGGAGCATATACCTGTCTGAATATGGAGTTTTAAGACCAAAGATTCTCTATCACTAAATTGATTTACGAAAGGACTGGTCTAGTTGTAAATGCAATAACTGTAAAGGACTTCAGTTGGGTCCGAAAGTAGTTTGGTCTAGTAGTCAGTCAACGTCGATAACTACACAAGTTTATTAATAGAAAATACAATCAATAAAGAATAAATATTTTTACATAAAACGGATGGGAAAATTAAATCTTTTTTTGTGCCTATGACTATATTTACTAATAACTTTGAGACAAAGCACTCGATAACTTTGATATGCTTTATCTCCGCTGAAGTACGAATTGACCCTTATAATAATAATCTCGTGATGTTAAACTAAAATTATTCAAAACCTGAATCTTATTTGAAATGGAATCTCTTGGTAGTGAGCCAAGTTACATGTCAGTGGTAATGATTTCCCAACTGGAGTCTAAATACAGTCAAGTGCAAATAATTTTAATTGCACTTTTAGTGTTAACGTAAATAGGTTAAATACTATGGAAGTTGGAAGATGTTTGTTTCATGAAATCATATTAAGACTTCTTGGTCCGGCGGTAGAGGCCACGTAAAGGAGAAAAGGTTACAAAGACGGTAAATTAAATTAATCAACTTTTCAGAAATGTAATTAGTAACAAAATTAGTATGTTTGTGGGTCTATAAACAAAACAACAATGAATCTTGGGTATTTATTTAGAGACGCGAAGCTTGTTAATAAGTCGTAATGGGACGATAATTATGCGACATAAATAAAAAACATTCTCATATCTACAAATTACACATAGGTCATTGTATATGTGTATTATTTTTATAACTGTTATTTTTCATGAAACAGAATAAATAAGTAAATTCTTTTCGCACTTCAGTAATATTATTTCAAAATGGGTTCAACTAAAAGGGGTGGAAATAATATACTCTGAAAACTGATGTCTCATGTATGGCAATGCTAATTCTTTGGGCAAAATATAGACCAGCCTTCTGACCAGTTACTAAGTTGTATTTGTTATCCTTTCACGAACGACTAAATTACTTAACGGAATGAGATAAAATTCTGCATGTTTATAGTTGGTAAAAAGATCATGGGCATACACATTATACACCTACATACATTTATATTTGCCGCGATAACATCGCGCTGCGGTAAGCTATAGGTAAATAGCTATCGATAAAAAAATATACGTAAAATTAATTAAGACGAAAAATTCTCAATTCATATTCAATTTTGAACTTGATTTTGAAAGGATCTATTATTCTTGGAAGAAAGTCGTTTGTTTCAAAATGTAATCTTAAATTAATGTCAAAATAGTCAAATGAAAAGGACCGATTGTTCTAAAGATAAAGTTTGATAATAAGTTCCTAAAGTAAATATAATTCAGACAGACCTTTCTTTTATATTAAACCACTAGCTGTTGCCCGCGACTTCGTCCGCGTGGTTAGAAGATATAAGTTATGATTTATATCTGCCACATTTTCCATTGTATCTTCGCTGCTATTAGTCGCAGCGTGATGGTATAACCTTCCTCGATGAATGAACTATTTAACACAAAAAGAATTTTTCAATTTGGACTAGTAGTTCCTTAGGTTAGCGTGTTCAAACAAACAAACAAAGTCTTCAGCTTTATATGTTAGTATAGATTACATTCTGCAAAGTATGAAATTAAAATTCCAAAACGAAATCCTTACACATTTGCACTAGTACACTAATGACATTTAAAACTGTTGAGTGCTACGAACATGTTATCTCCAGTGCAAGTGCCAACGTACCTATTACCGCGGACGACTTCTAATTACTCAATTTTAGTGTTAATGCTGAATAGTTGGCATTTCAACTCGGGATGTCGCCTTTTGGGCACAGTTCCAATAAACTTGTGCAAGTGCTAGATACTCGTATATCCCTCTCTAACTAACGAAATGCACTGCTTTAGCACTTGCGTCGCTGTTCCGACCGTATTTACGTGATTTACTTTCGCGAATGCATTCGGAATG
Source organism: Trichoplusia ni (assembly GCF_003590095.1). Taxonomy (NCBI): domain Eukaryota; kingdom Metazoa; phylum Arthropoda; class Insecta; order Lepidoptera; family Noctuidae; genus Trichoplusia; species Trichoplusia ni. Next base: position 5,609,660 of record NC_039478.1, on the reverse strand, counting down.
GTTTTTGTGATAACTCCGCTTTTAAGGTAATGCATTTTTTTTATATATTTTTGGGAAATGTACAAGTTTCTTGATAACTGCTGGTCAACATGCTCGATTTAAGTAATCCAATGGGTGGATAAATGCTAGATTTGAAAATAAAACCAACTTAAGAGCCAGCGTTTAAAAGGGTAAATTAAACTTTCACATCAGCTAGCTTCAAAATGATGTATCTACTCAATCTGATATAAGTAAGTGCCAAGCCTTAATTCGTACTTTTGGTTTGTTTTAGAGCTTGTCAACGATTTTTATTTTAGTATTATTAGTTACAGCGGCCACAAAAAGACATCAAATGTCTAGCTAGCTTTCTTCATGAGATACAGCGTAGTGATAGACGCATCGAACAGACTTAATTTACAGTGATTCGTTTTTACCCTAAAAATAATCCCCATGTTTTTCAAATCAGTCAAAAAGGGGATTTTTTGACGGCTCTTTTAATTCATACTCGTAAATATATTTCTGTTCCTGTTTTAAGGGTTAAATTCGCCTCTTGTGTAGTATATTGTATCAGCGTGAGGATGCAGGAAGCAGGATGTTGTGCGTTTCCCACTAAGGCTTCCGTTTGTTTTCCTCATGAGAGATCGTTGCTATTATTTTACATTGAGTGTTTGATCTACAGATCTAAGGAAAGAGGAGAGTTTATTATTTATGCCTTTGTTTTTTTTGGCGCGTTGATCTTGTCGATAGATACTTTTAATGAAAATAAGGTGATCAGGATTGGGCAGTTTAATAGATTAAACACTAAACTACGACTACACAAGTTGATTGATCACAGGTTAACCTACGCTTGAGACGGTCGGTCTTTGGATAGGTAATGTGTCATAACAAGATCATTCGTTTTTCAGAAGGCACTGTAAATTGTGGGCCCCGGCTGTTATTTACACATATTTGACAATCGTTATGGGTAATCAGAAGCTAGAAAGTCTGAAACCCAGTCTAAGGGGTATTGTGCTGCCCAGGTATCTGGGTTGAGGAGGTCAGATTGGCAGTCACTCCTTATCAAACACAGCTGCATGTGGTTAGACTGGGAGCCGACCCCAAACATATATGGGAAATGGCTAGAATGGTGATAATTATTATCTCAGCTTTTATATCAATTTACTTTCATATATACCCACTACAATAAACTTACGACGGTCAAATTACCCCAAACACTACATATATTTAGTAAATCCATTTTCGCTCGCCATTCCCAAATGAATAAATCAATTTGATAAGCTTTTCTGAATCTAATTCTTCTCGTAATACTCATATAGCCTCGAAAATGATGTTGTTTAGTACCATTCAGAATTCCATAACACATAATCTTGTTAACGCAAATAAGGTCTGGGAATATATTATAGGGTTCTGTATACATGTATGTATGTATATATGTCTTATCGTATTTCCCCTTGTTTCCTTCATTCTTGGCGCGCTCATTTTTATGATGTCAAATGGGAGTGGATTTCATAAACGTGTCAAATGTAACGGCTGTTTTTAGGGCGTTTTGGTCCAAGTTTTTTTGTCTATAAGCATGATTTAGGTGATGTGCGAAAATTATAAGTATGTAGTAATAACAGGCTTAAGCTTATTGCCATTAGGATGTGTTTGTGGTGCTTAATAATTAAAAAGGAAAACACAATGGAACAAAAGAACCTCGTAATTAAGAGTTTATGGTACGAAAGGTTGTAATTGAAATGAATAAAATTGAGAATGTTAATCATTTTATCAGATATTCGAATCAAGTTAAATAATTACGTGTTTCGAGAAATCGAAATCCCATCCGATACAAAATTATTAATATTCCATGCACTGTACATGGAATACCAAAATTATGAATTAATATATAAAAGGTAGATTAAAATATTCATAATACTGAATAATATGTGAGCGGTTGACCTACTTCGTTATATATTCAGGGGTCCAAAGAAATTTTTAAATAGGTGAAATTCGGATCAGGAAAATCAGTTTTATGGGTCTCGGGATGTTGTTCTTTTAAAAGTCTAATTTATTTTTTTTATAGCAGGAAATTAGTTTTTGAAAACAGTTTAGTAATAAAACATATAGGCAAATTATTTGTTCATATTCTTTCTTAGAAACGAAATAACGTAAGCCTCCGCTCTTTATCCACCCGTCTGTACCTACGTCTGAATCCGGGCTGCATCAATGTATCTCAAGAACACATAATAGCTGGACAGTAAACGTTTTACCAGATGAAATATTTCAATTGCCGATATACCATTTCGTTTTCTTTTGCATTTTTTTACGGAACCTGAATGTCACGAGTCTCACTCGCACTTGACAGGTATTTTTAATTCGATGTTAAAAGAAATAAATTTATGAACTTATTCACGTTAATCCGTCTCTAGCGTCACGTTAGCGCATTAATAATATTTGGTTTTAAAGGAATAAAGCTTACAGATTTTTCTTGTACATTATAATCTTTTGCTACGTGTAAATTGACTAGTCCAAAGTTTTTTTTTTAATTTAAAAGAGATTACGCAAACATGCTTAAAAAAATAAAGCGCACAGACAACAAATTATTTATCTGGTTAATAGAAAATACCCAATTGTATTGTCTGTTACTGTACGAATAATAGATAATTCCAAATTCAACATTATCCATGTAATTGCGATGCCAAATATTGGAGTTATTAATTAAACTGAACGTTCAGCAAACCGTTCGATCAAAGTCCGGCTCTAATGTGTTTGATATTTGTGCAACAAGATCAATAGTTTATAAGTGAATAAGGGGATTATTGCTCATTGTTGTGGGATCAAATCTTACGGTAGTGGATGGAGACACGTCTTCACGCATGTCACGGCAGGATAGGTTATTTGAATCGCCATTGTGGTAAGTAAATGCCGTGTGAGTTAAAGCATGCTTTCTCCAAATGATTTAAGCTGAAACGCAACATGTTAAATTTTCACGTACGACAAGCTTTATGTGAATTTTGGACGTCTCAGATCCATTTTGTGATAACTATTGCTACTTTTTACTGGTTATAAGATTTTTTTTGAGGCTAGTGGTTTACAGGTTATTAAATTATTATACATATTTGGGATACCGGATAAAAAGGGAAGTCTAGACTATCTAGAATATACGTGAAATATTTGTTTGAGTCTAAAAGTCCTAACCTTCGCCTGTGTCCACAACACAGTTACATTTCTTTAAACGCTTACGCTGGCGAATCGTTTCAGTGCATTAAACTGACAAAGCAAATCAGTAAACAAACACGTCACTCGAATTTCTTGAGTAGAAGACAGATTCAGTCATGACAGTACAGATGAACATAGTACGGACTGTAGTCCGTAATATAGTGCGAATGCCTCCTAAGATCAAATTACCTGGCCATGTCATAAATCGTAAACGTTGATCGATATGCAGTATCTCAAATATCTAATGTATTATGTTTCAATTGCAATAAAACACCTCTGCCATATGATCTCTTCATTTATTACCTTCCTGGTCATAAACGGGCTGTCAGTAAAGTATCTATATTAATGATTTGTTATTCGGTTCTCTACATGTGAAATTATTTGCTCTGTTGCTTTTAAAATAGTAGAACAATCATTGAAGTTCGAATATAAATGTTCACTAAGAGTTCAGGGACTTTATTATACGATGTATTTGTGGATTCATCCAAAAAGACCAAAACAAAAATTTGTATTTATTCTCAGAAAAATATTTTTTTTTCTATAGAAGATACGAGGATCGATCTCCAAACGTTCGCCATCGATGTTTCTATCTAAAGAAAGTCAGTGTGTTTCAGAATACTACAATTTATCAAGGCAACTACCTAAGAATTGTATCCGTGCTTAGCTATATACCTAATAGCATGCGTTGATTACTGTATAACGGTTTAATAACTGCGAAAATGTACCTTAAATAGATGACTATCGGCCCATTTACTCCAGTATATATCCATTAGTCAGTATGTGAACGTTGGAGCAGCCTTAGCAAGCCATCCGCGGCCTCAAGATTAGATTATTTGAGGTGATCAATCTTGTGCTCCTACTCCTCTTGGTATCTATTTGGATCAGAATTTTCAGACTGATGTTACGCAAAAAATATATGTATAGATTCTGAGGACACCGTCTTCTATTTGAAATATTAAGATGTATTGGCCAAAAAAAAAACTGAGCTGTTTTTATTGCTCTTTTAAGACTTATGGCAGTATATTAAAGTGACTGTCCGTATTGTCATTGTTTTTCTAAGTCTTCGTTCTATTCCATTGACTTAGCTCCTGTGCATTCTTACTCGCAAAGTCAACCAGGTAAAGGCCTCATACGTTCCTTAACAAGCTAATGTGATTTCATTACTCTCAGACCGCGCCCACATCGGGCTGAAACCTCGTTAATTAAAGACCCTAACATCAGATTTGTATTTAGTGAGGGTGGAATAAATGGGTCTCTAGATTTTAGCTCAGATGATAGTACGTAGAAAGGGGAATTAAATTTATTGAGTGAGAGACTGCAGATCGGTGCGGCTATCTGAATTTTCCGATGCATTGAGTGAAATACAAATTAATGTTTTGTCGTAAATACTAAATTGAAAGTTTAATAAACAATATTTCTATTAATTACAGGTAATTACTACTGAAACAATTACACGCAACTGCCTTTTTTGCGTCATTTAATACGCGAGAGCGAAATGTCGTAAATAAAATTCTAATATCTTAGATTTTTTTTAAGGGTTTTAAACCTTGGGCACAACACTCAAATCTCCAAAAATCGACGGCTTAGTAACCTCCTGTGGTTGTCTATATACGCAGACAAGTTTCTGGGATACGTCGAATATTGTTTCATACAATAATGTAATTCCTTGTTAGTATTTATCGCCAATCTAGTTCCATTGTGAGGTACATTATGGTCGAGTTCCTCTTTCAAATTTCGCACTACAGTATTCCTTCGTCACAGTTCTCCAGTTCCAAAGTTAGATTTGTATTGAAGTACTTCTCAAAGACGGTCTCAGGTACGGTCGTCTAGCCAACTGAAACTTAAATGGGGCACGTGTGGCTCAGCTTTAGAAGTCTTTGGCTATTTATTAAACAAACTCTTGAATAAATAAACGTTTCACAGGTAACTAGTCGGCCATCTCGATTGAAAATTTAGCTTTGTTGACTTTTTCGTCCAAAATTTAAAATTGATGAGCCGCTTTCAGACATTTCTTTTGAAGTTCTTTTGCACTAGGTATTGTTCCATCAGATAATAGTTCCCACAGCCTTCGTCACATACGAGTAACAGATGTGACATCACATTCAGTATTTTGAAGATTGGATGCCGAGGCCACGGCTCGTGTTTGCTGTGAATAGGTTTGATCACAATGCTTCGTTTTGTGGTTCAAAACAATGGAACCACGAATCAGAATAGCTTACATTCAGAGTCCAATATTCACACCGAGGCTGTTTTGACGGTGCTAATTTTAGCACTTACAGGAATGAGATTTTTTGAACATTAAATAGCTATAGATATCGTAAGTAGCGTTTGGGTCTAAATCAAAAACACTTTACTCAAAAAATTGTCTAACATTTTTGTGGTATTTGCGACACATGAGATATTGCAGTCTGCAAAATTAAAGATCGAATGACAACAAAAAGGAACTTTCTAAATTTCAATGACTCTTATTAGTACCTACTATAGAGAACAGAATTGCACTCTTGATTCAAATTAAATCTATTGAGTTTCACTCCATCCTTGGGAAGGCATTCGATTATGCTTAATTGAGTCGCAGTCTACAGATAGCGAGCAGCTAACACCGCAACTAAAGGGTTCTCAAAGGTTCAGAATCGATTCGTTTGCCTTTGTTGGCGTCTTCGGTCTTCGTATTAATTCAGTCCTTATATCCAGACTGAAGATGTTTTTTGTATCCTTATAAAATTATCCATCATTTATGTGATCCTGCTCTCATAATTCAGTTCAATTTCAAATAGCTATTTTGTTTATATCCCTAAGCCCTAGGAATAGACGTACCAGTAGCTATTTAAGTAGCCAATTTAAAAATAATCAATCAAAAGAAATAACACATACGCAAAATTGTTTATATTTGCTTTTTATTTTATCGATGTTAGTATCTCTAGATATAGGTTAAAAACGTACATCTGACTGCGAATGTAAAAGTACAGGGTATGGTGTAAAGGAATAATTGTCACAATGTTACTTTCAGAGGGTAAAAGCGATATTTCTTAATACAAAAAAATAAGCCTATTTCTTTTGCATAAAGAATTGGTGATGGCTTTAACACCTCATAAAATTACCCTAGCCCCGTTAAATAATTTCTCATATACATCACCGCTTCAAGAAGACAGCGCTAGAGATGGACACTATTTGTAATATTTCACGCTGCACATGTTTCAAAAATTGCATATCATCCAATATTTTGCTCGCGATAGCCGATATTTTATGGAAATATACGCTTTTATAGGAACTTCCTTTCGTTGTGTCTGGAGATATTGAAATTTATTTCATTTTTGAAACCTATTATTAAAAACTTTGTTTGAAGCGTTATATTTCCAGATGGACATTTAAGACCGCTTAAATCTTACATTATGTGAAAACCCTCGTGTGTACCTACTACTAGTATACTCGACCAAAACGGCAAGACCAATCTTATGATAAAATTAACTTCATACCTACTTTAATTTAGTTAATATCTATTTTCATAGGTACATACAATGCTTACACCAAAATTCCCTAGAAATACCTTATTAATATGACAAAACAGTATTCGCCAGGTTAGCTAGTACTTTTGTTAAAAAAAATGTCCACCCGAGGTAACCTTGTCCTGAGGTATAAACAATTTGTAGTCGATTAAAGTGATTTCTCTTTTATTTTTATGTTGTACAGCACAACCTTACCTGAAACTAGACATTACGCGTTTTATGTGTCGTTAACGTTCATGTTGACAAACCTCACAGGATTATGTGTGTTTCACGGTGGAAAATGGGGCTTTGCGATTATTTATGTAATTTCCACGCGGTAATCGCTTTAAATTACACCTTTTTTGTCTTAATTTTTTAACCGTGTATGCCGACAATGTTTTTTGCTTCCTGGCAGTAAAAAAAAAACAACCGAAGGTAACGCGCATGAATGCATCAGATAAGTATAGTTTTACCTATGAATTTTAAAAAACTTTTGTTTATGTTCTAATGTTTGAACTCACTACCTTTAAAGTTTATTCAATTTTTGCAAAAAAAATACACAAGCAAATTTATCATATGTTAATAACAAATTATAGCACTATTATTCAAAGATCATTATACTCGCCAGAAACTGAATCGAAACACCCACTCATAATATACCGCCATCTATCGTCTAAAGATATAAACTCGATACATAGTTTATGATTCCCGTAAACTTCGAAATATGCTGTCAATTTAGAACAAGATAAACCTGATAGCAGAATATGGGTAAGACAGTATCTGATAATGAGTTTTGACGGCTGATAGTACTGAAGTTTCATCGTTACTTGAAAGCCGCACTACAATGTTGGATATTTCAGTTATCGAAGTAGATCATATCTGTTTTACACAATTGAAATGCCAGTGTTTGGTGCTGCGGTTGGATTTTGTATGCCAAAGTTTTGAGTGAGATTGACGTGCATTATCATGTCAATTCAGTACCCCATTTCATCATCATTCAAGGCAGAATTTCATTAAATACTTGTCGTCTGCTCCCATTTTAAGTCGCGCCAGAAATGAACTGTTCCATGAGAAATGCCGTTTTTAGAGACTAAAAGACGAACCCTTGCTGCCTTTGACTTTTCTGCGTAGCTTTTTCTAAAGCTAAGAGGATTTAAGTTTATGCCAATTGCCACGAAAATCCTAAACAAAAACACCCCGATATCCGTATAATTCTAGCTTAAACACAACCTCGGTATTTGTCTCTAACCACACATAACTTACTCTTTATTTTTGCCCAAACTACTCAGTACCCTATTAAAGTTACGTGACCACTTTACAGACGCATTTGGACGTTCCAGGATTTTATTACAAACCCAATTCGAGTTTTACTAACTTTACGACGGTCTGTGGATAGAGTGCCATCGGTCAAGGCTCGAAACCACGGCATTGAATAAACGAATTTCTTGTGCGATCCCTGGTACATTATTAAGGATTCTTGAACTCCTGGTATTTGTGCCTTTGATAGATAAGCTTAGATGTTTTGGTATGGGCTGATTCGAGGTTTCGCTTCGACCGTTCTCGAATCCGGGGACTAAAAACATGTATGGGTTTAGTGAGCCCAAATTGGCGGAAGCACCTTTATTCTTACATTATTTTTATTCTAAATGGAAATCCAAACTGTTATTACTCAAGATGCTCAGTATTTGTACAGTAACTACAAAAAAACAGCGAAAATAAAGCGAGACACTTGAGCAATGTTGAAGGTATAAAGTTACAGCTAGGTCTGAAAGGCCCCTGGTCACTGCGACCTATATAGATCTATTGTGACATTTGTGACGCCTCTCATGTTATTTTTAGTCCACCTTCCCATGCCAGTGTAAATAGAACCACGATGTGTTTATCACGCATATTTTATCAATAAGGTTCTGTCACTTATTATGTTACAGACGCTTTTAGTTTTATAAAAAGTATATTAAACAAATTGTCGTTTACAAAATAGTCAGTCATAAATAATAATTAGCACTAGGTCTCCTCTTTCTTCCAATCAAAGTCACAGAGACAATACATCCTCTGTTTGAGATTAAAATCAAGGGGTATCTGAGACTTCCATTTCCTAGTGTACAGTTTATTATTTTTCATCCCTGACACAGAACAGGAAGCTGGGTCTTCTCAATAATATCATCGTTATTCTTAGTTTCCGAATCCAATAGCAACATTCAATACTTGAGTAATTGCAACTGTCAGTTTTTCTCAAATCTCTCCCTTCAGCATCTAAGGAAACCACCGGTCGACTGAGCCTTCATCTTAGGAAGAAACAATTTTCCTTGTCTTCGAGCAAATAAGATTATTTACTGATAGATATCAAACATTTCAATAAGAATTTCCGCCATCGATGAAAGTCTTTGGCAACTTCAGGTACAGTATCAATGGCATATGCGTTGTTGCCAGATTTCTTACATGACTTCCTTATTCGAGAACTAACGGCACTCCAAAAGAAAAAGTTGTAAAAATAATTGAATGTGGATGTTTTCTTACAAAGACTTTATTCAGAAATTCGAGGTATAAAAACTTTTTGGAGAAATCGCGGGCGTGTAATAAATATTATTTTAGGGATTCGAATTTGGCTTCGGTTCCAATAATTTTGAAAAGTTTAGGATTACTGGATTTCAACTCTAGTGAAACCCGGGGAAACCTTGGGCGTTGAAATTCCGACGTCGTTGTTTCATATTTTGATCGATATTCGGAGTAAATATTAGTTTTGACTATTTATTTTATCGGTCCTTATATCGAACAAACACATTTAACCAGAGTAACGCCTACAAATAAACAGTACATGTTATGTATTCAATGTTTATATACTTATTGGAAACGGATAATTATAGAACGAATTATAGAATCAAAGTTAAAATTTCCAGTGAATCATATCTTATTAGTCAATAAGATATGATTCACTGGCAACAATAATAATAATCAATAATAATGAACATAATAGATGGGCTAAATAATAACTACGAATAAATGTATCCATAGCAAACTGTGCTTTTCAATCAAGTAATCTAATACTAGTTATAAATATAGCTGGCAACATATAAAAGGTTTACAAAATTTTCCGGTGTCATTGAAAACCGAACCCAAGATAATTCGAAGAAATATACCAAAAAAGTAAACACAATTAACTTAAACGTAATAAGTAACTTCTGAAGTTCAATTTCAGTTTTTAATGGTATTTTTTGATGAACAATATTAAAATAAATACCGAAAACTCTGATCATCAATCAAACTTCCCAACATGTTTGCACGATTAATTTACAAACTTTTGACAAGGAAAAGATCAAAAGGGAAACTGTTTTTTATTTAGATGCAAATTTTTGATAAGGTTTTTTTGCATTACATAGTAGATCGTCACCATATTTTTGCAAAAAATCCACTCGTGGAAGGAAGGGTGAATACATAAATTTTGATAATCACCTGTCAAATTTTCTCGGCGAGCTGTAATTGGTTGTAAGTCTTGTTATGAGCCTTATTTGACCCTTATAACAGCCCATAATGTCCAATTGCTGGGTTGAATATAGAAAATCCATTGATCACCGCTCTAGCTCACTGCAGGTTGTAGATTTCAAATATTTTTATTTTTTATTACCATTTTACTTTACTAGCCAATATTCCCAAATATATAACACATAAAAGTCATTAATGCGCAAATGCATATACATAAATTGTTGATTTTCGTACATACTAATATATGAATGAAAAACGACCACGACCACTCTGGCAAGAGTGTAACGACAAGGAAGGAAGGAATATATGAATGATTCTAAGAGCATTCAAAAACGGGTCAATGTTTGATAGATACCGTTTGAATTTCATTTCTGAACCGGAAAATGTAGCATGAAACCACAGCGGACAGTTCATGATTAGGGACGTTTTCAAGCTTTAATATATTAACGAGAAAATCCCTTGGGGTGTGTGACCGTTTTCATCGTATTTATAATGGTTTAATATGTCTCACGGAACGGTAATTTGAATGCGCTGATGGATCGTACCATGAGGATTACGGAAGAAGCTATCCCTCAGATGTTCTTTTTGTTTTTTTAAGGTAAAAACGAAACTGCATCTCGGCAAACGTCCTCAGGCACGGTGGAGTGATGAACATAGATCTCCAGGGGAGGCCTATGACCCGCAGTGAACGAATATGGGCAGATGTTGATGATGATGATGATAAAAACGGAACCCTTCTTCAATCTTATATTACATATGAAATATTAATATAATACAAAACAAGGTCCAGGAACGATTGGTGCCGACGAAAATTTCACGGGTGACCAGTAATTTTTGTAAATATTTTTTTTAACCGTTTTTTCAATTAGGTCAATTAGTAGGAATCGATGGTCCGTGATCACCAGTAAAAGGGCATGAATTATTTTCTTATTCTAAAATGAACTAGTCAAGTTGCCGTAACAGAGTTTCTTCAGGTTGTAAAAGATCTAGTTGTAAGGTAATACAAAATTTTGTGTATGAGTTTTCATTGCCTTTAGTAATGTGAATCTTTATCCCTTGAGGGAATACAAAAATGAGATACACCGTCTTTTACGAAAATCTTCAATTAATTAAAAATAAAAATCGTACTCAAAAGGGAAACAAATAAATTTAAAGAAAACGTGCAAAATTTTATGAACGCCATTTCTTTTTAAGAAAAAAAAATTGTACAGGAAAAATCTTTGTATTCTTTCTTAATTATGATGTAAATAATAATTTCCCATCGGTGTTATTTCTCAGTTCATTAAGTCTTACACCGCACAAACGTTATACATTCCATGCATAATAGCGTGGTTTGTATGGAATTTATTTCATTCATGTCTGAATGTGTATGATACGGTGAAATGAGTTGAAATAGTCTTTTCAACCTTAACCTAAACCTTCATAGAGCCTTCAGCGTAAGGTCGTGTGTGACCTAGAGTATTAATACAACAAATTTGTTTTGCATTAAGCTCAAACATATGTATATGCAACATGAAATAGTAATAACACCAGCTTATAGTTGTCTTACAGCCAATCACAGGCTTTTCTCATGCAAAGATTCATTAGATATGAGCATTAATCGCTATGAAAACTCACTAAAAGTGGGTGAGTTCCGATACTAATGATTGAAATCCAAGTTACCAAATAACCTTTTCCTCGGTGTCTTAGAATAATTTATTATCATCATCATCGTGGCTTTCCTAACTATGTTCAGGTTGACTTTCGGACTAACCGCATGCATCTAAATACCAGTGTTTTACAAGAAGCGACTGCCTATCTGACCTCGTCAACCCTCGCACGATACCCTTTGTTAAGACTGGTTATCAGACTTTCTAGCTAACTACATACTCACAAATTTTGAATGACACTTCGGAACCGTGCAACTAGAGTCAGTAATGTAACGTTTTAAAAGTGTCTGAGAAACGGCCTATTTGAAATAAAAACTTTTTGATTTTGACTCGTAACAACTGTTTTAGATGTGTAAATAACAACCGGGGCAGCAACTTGTTGTCTTAGTATAATAAAGAACTCTTAAATAAATGTTTATAATTAAGAATATGGTTATTGTTGTTTTATGTTCTGTAATAATATTTTTACACAGTCAGTTGTACGTAATTCGGTAAAGCAGTCTTCACTGTATGTAGTATGAACAGCTATTTGCTTGCAAGAAACAAACGATAATAAATTATTACGTACAACCAGAACGCATCATAATAAATGGCTCAGATTATAACGTTAATCTTTATTCAGCGTGAGTCGTATCCTTAAACGTTTTGTAACATTTGCATGTACGTTAGTCCATCTTAAAATTAAACAATATCTTCCGGCGTCCATAAATGTCTGCTAAATATAAGAGCGAATTAATATTCGTGTTTTAATTCAAGACGTAGATTAGGATAAGTCTTGTAAGCAGGATAATTTTGAAAGACGCTTTTAATGTGGTGTGTCTATTGTATGCGTGTGTGTGTGTATGTTTCACCAGTTTATTTTCCTCTACTTTGGGAATACAAGGGTTAATAGGTATATGTCTATGATATGTTCATTTGTAATCTTGCTTTCAATTGGTTAGCAGTACAAAACTAACGTATAACGCTATTATAAGCTTACTTAAAAAGTTTAGAAAGACTCTCAATAACATGTAGTTCTAAATATTTTATTTTCGAAAGCCTAATTCAATCTAATTAAGATTTGTTTTTAATTGCCCCTTTTCATATCACTGTTAAGAAAAGATCTACAACTTATAATAAGCAGAGAAGCCATTTTATACGTCATCATTTGTAATTAGTAGACGACAGGTTTCATGAATAGTTTTGCCCATAATTTTAATGTTTTTGTAAAGAAAAAATATAGTAAACATGCGCAGAGGTAGTCTCGGCCAATGTATCGATTTCACCAGTGCAAACATGTTTGGTATTCTGCCACTATTTTTGATAAAAGAGCAAATTAATTGTATTCGCCGAAAAATGCGAATCTAGGCTAACATGAATTCTGTGAAACCGCAAATAGTCCCAAAAAGCTAATAAACATTGTACAAATATTTCAAATGTGAAAGTATGTGAGTGTGTTTGCATGTGTGTATATTTGTCACCCCTATATGCTCAAACGGCTAAACCGATTTTTATAAAATTTGGTATTAAGGTAACTGACACCTTGGATTAACACATAGGCTACTTACATAAAAAAGCGTTAAAGGAAGGTAATATCTTTGGAGTTAAAACCGACATTCAAGCAGGCAAAGCCGTGAGAAACAGCTACTTATGTTAATAAAAATTGTCGATTTTGCGACAGCTAGTCTCTCCACAATAAATAAGCGTCCATTTTTCTTTCAAGAATAATTTTAACTCTGGGAATCATTTTAAATATCCTTCTTCAGGAATAAATATTCATGTAATCAACAATAAAGTGTACAAGTGCAGTGAAGTGTTTTTATTTAGCATTTTCCTGGGACTATAGCCCGGAGGTTAAAATAACCTCATTTCCTTCTACAATGCCTGTACCTCTAAACTCCTCAAAAAGAACTGAAGCTATTGTGGGAAAGAGATGGCGCTATACACAGCGGGTAGCGATATCTCGCTTTGACAACAGCAATAATCGTTTATTAAGAGTTTTAGTAAGCCCACTGTCTTCACTTTGTACTCGGCTATGTATAAGTACAGCTATTTATTATTCTGCCATCGAATAGCTATTCGATTTCGCGAGATCGTGACTCCCTTCAAGTAATAAGATTTGAGACAAGGAAACAAAAGTTTAGGCGGCATACTTCGTGTTTATTTAGAACGTTAGTAGTTCCAAGAATTTGTAAATTGATTTAGTGAAAGAAAATTGCGGTTGTTACACACAAATATTGACTCTATTGAAAATTTCGTGAGAGAACTGGCACACCTGAAATAAAATCTAAGCCAGGTAAACCCATTTCAGAAGTCTTAAAGTGGCTTTAACTCTGACACCAGGTTACATCAACTATACGATAAGATAAAGATTGACTTAATTAACTTTCGCTTGGCAGATATTTACAAATGAAATACATCTTGAAACGCAAAGGAAAATTGTAACGGGCCATCGATGTCAATAACCAGCAGCGCAACAAGTTACTACGTTATTGTATTTTCTTTTTTATAATCATATCTTTTCCGTCTTTCATTGCAAGACTTAAGTCTCCCTCTCTCTCTCACTCACACTATTGTACTGTGTAGAGGGCCTACTGATACCTTAAGTGCTATTATGATTATTGCACTAGTGGAAGAGAGATGTTGACAACTGGCACAAATGCAATATATGCAACAATATTACCTTTAAATGTATTGGTAAGCATTCAATCTTAAATAAGCTTAAAGGCACCTTATTGCTGAGGCGCCACTGTCTGCCTGTTACCAGGCTGTACCTCATGATCCGTCATAGCTAGACAATTGAATGTTTTACAGATGACGCATTTCTGTTGCCGCTTTAACAATAAATTCTAAAATAAAGATCGAAGTTAAGCAACATTGTAACGGTCAAAATTTTTGGTCGTTAGACTGTCAATGTTATTTGTTAAGAAACTGATTTTTTATGTTTATTTTTACAGAACCCTCAGGGTCTCCGAGTCTGACTCGCTCTGAAGGCACCTATTTTTATAGAAAGATTCAAATCAATTCAGTCATCTACATCTGGCCCTTATAAATGACCTACTTATTACCGGCTATAGTATTTAATAGTGTGAACCAGTTAAAGGTTCGGTCGTCTTAATGTTTCCTATTTGCCCAACATGGTTATGGGCCGAAATGATCACGTGACACATGCTCTAGCATATTGGGTATTGGATCTGGCTTATGGCCAAATCTGATACTGAAATCAGTTACCAGGGTAATGATCTAAGCCGAACTAAACCAAACTACCCCTGGGTATTATGATATTAAAGTGTTTTGAAATATTAACTGAAAATTGAGTTTGTTCTGTCATCGTACAATTGAAACAGAAAATGAAGAGGTGTTTGGATTGTACATGAAAATTGGTATAATCTAACGCTAGACTTAAAGCTATCTGTTGCATGCTGAACGGTGATCAATTATAATAGAACCTTAACTGTCTATATATCCTTTTAATACTACATTTGTAAAAATTAGATTTCCTACTTCTTGTTTGTGGTACGTACATGCGTAGATCAAGATAAGGGGTATAAATAGAAGCGAAAATTATAATTGTACATTACAAATTTAAATTAACATGTAACAAAATGTCTACACCAAAAAACTGTTCAGAAATCCTTACCTTAACACGACACCCAATCCAGTTGGCAAGTATATAAAAATCCACAATATTGTTAACAAGACTATAGACTATTTTCTCTCAAAGGAGGTTCTTTCTCAAAGCGATCTTCCTCTCACGTAGAGACCCTTTACGAACCCTAGAACCTCGTTTTATGGTAAACAAAAATCGTTATCAGCCCTCCACCGACCGTCGCTCTTATTTTTACGAACTTCTCAATTTAATAATCGAGAACCGGTAAGTATATTGGCTGTTATTTGCAATGTAAAAATACTTTATTTTATCTGCCTCGCGGTAAAAGGAGACGGTATTTTGATACATTTTTCTTGGAAAACTGGATCAATATGTTAAAAGCTATTTGTGTCAGGCAATTACTCTTATATCTTTTCGTATTATTGTTGTGTATAGAATAGTTATTTCTGGATTTTAAGATAAGAAAGTATGAGAGGCAGAGAGAGAGAGAGAGAAAGTTGCACTATATTGCCTACAACGTTAAAAATAAATAAAAGCGCGTCAAAAATAAAATATTTTAAAAGGACGAAAAACTTAGTCTACTAGTTCTCTAGAACTACTACTAGTCTAGCAAATGTAACTCAAATAACTACCTCAGAAACTATCCAATTTATAAAGCAAAATCTTACCTTGATTGTTCAAATCATGCCTGAATCTGAAATAGAAAACAATTCCATTAGTATACAACAAAACAAAAGAATTTACTACAACAATTCAAAGGCCCGATACACATAAGACAACCTCGCACCGCGCATCTACATATTTATATTGCATTTCTACATCTTTGCATCGTCCAACTACCTCTGCACATTCATACCTAGTAGAAAGGTCGCTTGTAATAAAAAAGTTACACAAATACAAGTCTCTATAATTACAAGTATTGTGCGAGATATAAAAAAAGAGTGCGTGTAATCGTCACACGTTGAAGTAAAACTTCTTTGCTATTGTACCTACTAGATGGTACTTAAGTTTCAATTTAAAAATAAATACATCATTTAAGAATTTGAAAAAGCATTTATTATAATTTTATTAATTATTTTTTTATGTTTTTCTTTTCAAAAAAATTTGCTTGACTGGTTTATAAACTATCTATAGGCAAAAAAAAACTGATATTATGTACCTATTTAAAAACCGAATGGTACAGAAACGTTCCATTGCAATGTCGTCCAGTTAGGTCCTGTCCTTAAGAAGTTTACTTCAAAAAGAAACCCCGGTCCGTCTTGATTTGTTTAAAATTTGCATGTCTCCCAACAAAACGGGCCGATAATTCATGAAGCAATTAAGCAGATTGCAATTTGCATAAGTGTGACCATCGCCATGGAAAATTAATAGTGGCATTTATTAACACAGACCGGGCTTAGGCGCCAACCGTTTTATGAACGGTACTAATTGTAAAATGTATTGGAGAAACTAACAGATGTGGGAATTTGCCGGTTCGGAAATTTTGTTGCGACTGAAGGTTAAAAAAAGATGTTAAACATGGTATAATCACTTGTTGGCACTATAATTAGTAATATCCGAACGTTTCAAACCGATTGAAGGGCATTCTTAATTCACCATGTATAACGAATTAGAAAGGTATTAAAAAAAGATGAATAAAGCAAATTTTAATATTTTTCTCAAACTTCCGAAATATGGTACTTTGTTTGAAACTTTTGATAGATTTCCATGTAAAAGAATAATGCCTGAAATCACATTAAAAGCTAAAACTAAACAGACACGAAAACCCGATATCAAGATCTCAAACACTGATAAAGCTTTGAAAACCAGAGCAATACTTAGAAACACAATTCTCCAGCGATAGCTATTAGCTTTATCAAAGCTCGAGTTTTGTTTACGAAGCGTACTAGTTGTGGTCGAAAGTAGGACACCGACGAACAACAACTAAGAACAACTGTGGTATGCAAATGAACCCATAATACGTACGCCAAGTACGCGACGTACGCCACGTACGCCACGTACGCCACGCACGCTACGTACGCCCCGTACGCTACGTTTCAGGTTTTAGCCCCGCCACGCGGAATAATTTACCCTTTATTCGTAATGAGTACGGGAACGTTTTGTCTGGATTATGAAAGGGTTATTTGTATGCGGCTGTCATCATATCTCACGTTTATGTAAATCTTCGTGTAAAACACATACATTGTTGTCACGAATTTACTAAGAGTTGAGAGATTACATTCGTTAACCTTTTATCAAATTGTTCAGGTAGTTCATCTTAGGCCTTTTGTGTAGAACTCGGATGTCCGAGGATTTTAGTCATAAAAACTCATGGAGGTGATTGAACAAGGATGCATCATTGGGGTTCAAAGTATCAAAATATGGGGTTCCGGTATTGGTTCTATAGACTCGGGTACAAAGGACGGGAAGGGTGGTTTCCATATCATCCTTCAAACAACCCATTACACCCACATTTTTGGCTTCTTTAAATAAATACTTTTTCGACCTCTTTCGCCTTGAACTCCTTTCATACATAGGTATATATTCTGTTTCAGGTTAGTTACTGCAAAACTTTAATAAACTGAAACTCTAACTTCAGGTGAACTTTCCCGATATAAAGAAAATCTTTACAAACTTTCCGATTCGATCCTGATTTAAGTAAGGGTCGGATAAAATTATTTTCTTGATATTGGAAACTTTGAAATTATGGTATGATATTCCAAGGCGGGAAAACGGATTCTTAGATTTTCATCTGATAGTGAACCCTTTTAAATCAAAGTCTGGGTACCCACCACTACATATCGAAATAATATTTTTGGAGAAGTGAAAGCGTGTCTGCTTACATCACTTTGTGGTGTTTGTCTCTCTTTTACACCTACAATACTATTACCTTTAGTGCCTTTCTAAGTGTATCCGAAACTATCGGATAATCCCAAATTTCCTAAACCGAACTATTATGTCCCATACGCTATCTCCCCATCAAACATGTATTCATTTCTAGCAAATACTAGGAATACAAATCCAAATACAAGACTACAAATGGTTGACGTAAACACTGAATTGAGTTGTTTATAATTTGAAGATCAAATCAATCATTCAGCATTGAATCCTGATTGTAATCGGTTGTGTGAGATAGTGCAGCTGCGACTTAACCCCTTTGTACTGTTAAATGTAGAAGCTAGGTAAGTAGGTATTTGGAAAATTTCAGCTGTTTACCGACGGAAGAAAACGAAAACGAAGCCTTTAGTAATAGCATTCCATTCTTTTGGATGCCTAAAAAACTAGAGTTTATTCAAAAAAAGAAAACTTGTAGTGTCACAGAAATATTGTCTGGCTGATGACAATTTTGCACAACGAGTTTATTTTTTTGAGAATTTCCTTGACATACCGTAGGGTATTGGACGGGACTTTTTAGCACTTGTTGGAAAGTAATTAAAAAAACAACAATTAAAACACCAATAATTGTAACAGCAAATCTAACACGAGTTTAACGTAACACTAATCACAAAAAGACTGATGGCCAATAACAAACGTTCGTTGCTGCGAGTACAGATTTTAACGAATTCCCAGAACATCCCTATTGCAAAACCGTTTTATTGAATATCAAAGCATCCGAGAAACACCGATGTAGATAGATGTATTTACCTATTGAAAGATTTGCTATTGTTACAAGAGTATATAGCGACCCCGTGCGAATATTTCTTCTTGCGTAGCAGTGTACAGATATTCATATAGTCATTTACTTTGGCCAATATAATGCCTTATAGTTAAGCTGACTGGTCTAAAGAACTATATTTAGTTGATCTCATTTTTGTTGAAGAATAAGTAATAGTATAAACAGAAGAATCGATGAAGGATCAAAACTCAGTTTGATGGCATTCAGTCTGAAAGGAACAAATGCTGGCTAGTTTATTAAGGAAGTATCAAAACAAAAGCATTCCACATTTCGAAGTGATCCCGGAAAACTAGTTAAGCATGTTTGTCGCGATGGATATAAAAACACAATGCTTCATCTGACAAAGGACGCCGAAGCTCTACAAAGGATTTTCACGCACCAAATGACACGCGTCTCATATCTAAAACAACTGTTTAGTAAAAACAATAGAATTTCGTATTATTGTGACGTCATGCGTCTTGAAACTTTGGAGCCTCGGAAGTCTTGTGCCGTTGTTTGTTTTCGTAAGACATTTCCCTGTTATGTCCTTGATTGCCGGGAATGTTGACGCGGTGCGCAGCTTTCCGCTGATCCTTTGGTAGTATAGATATGGTTCCGTAGGACAACTCTTCGCAGAATAGAGGTCTGTTTGATCGAAATGAGTAGTTGGTACTCCGGTTGGCGTTAAACTATGCATGATTGACAGCTAACAAAAAATATTAATAATTCAAATCAATAATCGATCTCGGTAAACTTTGATAGTACCGACTAATTAAACAAATGTATGACCTTAACAACCTTTGCCTTTAATTGTTACAGAGGCAGTAGACAAAAAAACAATCGTCTATCTGTCACGGTCCATGAGGTACAGCCAGGAGAAACACGGGTGGAAAGTCAGACATCGGAGCCTCAGAAATAGAATCAAACCAGTTTCGAGGGTAAGCCTTCTAGTTAGCAGCGAGTTTCATATCAATTAACAGAAATATCTGTGTTAAAGTCTTGAAACGTGAATTAATTTACCTCAGAAACAGATGCGAATTATTTTGAAACTATATGTGTTGAATTAGAAACCTTAGGCTTAGGTAGTGTCTCGCAATTTAGAAAAAGCCAGTGCTCTGGTCGGGCTGCGAGATGCTTGCGAAATGATAAATATTTCATCTTTACATTTCATTAAACTGTTAGGAGTATAAGAACACTTGTTGATTTGCACAACAGTTTCAAACATTTCAGCCTAAATTTTATTATAATTATTCTGCTTTGTAAAACTCAAAACATAAATATTTGGTACACAGACATTCTAAAAAATTCCAACTCGTTGAACTGACGAACATGCAAAGAGAATGCGATGAAAATGAATGGGGAGAGAGTATGTCACAATTGTTTCGAGTTAAAGTTCATACAGCTTGCCATAAGCTTGGAAAACTCGTGGAATATGTAACAGAACTGGTATGGACCACGAATACTTTTTGCCGCTCGAAATAATTGAATGAATACCGGTACAAAAGAATCGTAACTATTTTGATTGAATACTATTTGACTGAGTTTAAAAAGGGTTAGGTATTCTAAATTGATCCCTCCACTGCATTTTTATGGTTTCATTTACATTTTCGAATCGATGTTTGAATTTTTTTTAGGTATTAAGATCATTGTGAAGCTCTGTATTGATGGACTTAATCAGTGTATTTCATCCAATCCATCTAACCACTAAGTCGTTCACATTAATCTAACAAAATATTTCAATTGAGCTGCTATTTCAAATTTTATTTTCCTGCTATCATAATTATGTTTCACTTAAACATTTCAACAACATGACCCAAATACATATACACTAAGAACGTCAGTATTTCCTACATCTGATATCCGATAAGTTCATGTCATACAATTCCTACTGACACTGCCGGTCCTTAGGGCATGTCAACTTCCTTGACACCTTAGTAAAATGTCAGTTTTAAATTGGAACCTGTATGACATCATTCTTTAGTGCAATGCGATAGACGTTTATTAAGAATCTATAAAATCGAATATCTTCATCGATGTAATTTGAATACAGTTCTTTTTATTATTGGGGCATGAGAGAACATAATATAGTTTTTTATCTCGGACTTTTGAAGAGTTCTCTTGGGAACGCGATATAACCGACATCGAAAACTAGTATTAAATAAAAAAGAAAACAATTGCCAACTATTTTGGGGTCGGCTTCCAACCTAACCGGATACAGCTAAGTACAAGTGTTTTACAAGGAGCGACTGCCTAACCACTGATTTACTGACCTCAAGCAAGTTACCTGGGAACAGTATACCCCTTAGTTAGGCTTAGTTAGACAGTTTTTCAGACTCAAAAAAAATGAACTAACGACAAAATGAATCTGAGAAAGCATCTGAGTAAATAAGATTGCTTTTTTCAGTCTAAGAGGAAGAACTAAGTATTTACATAATAATGGCCATTGAATTATGCATACGGTGAGATGAGGTCGGATTTGCCGCTGGTCTTAAATGTAGGCGCTCCCTCTGAGAGGTCTACTCAAAAACTTGGACTTGTCTCCGCTAAAATTATTTTATAATGGAAACAGTTGAAGGAGCTGTGAGAAAAAAATGTTTTTCCTTCCTATTTGTATAGTATGATTTTTTTCTATGTCGCTAAGAAACTATTTTATTAATGGCCAGCATACGCTCATAAAACCAAATATTAGTAGCAATTGTAACCTAAGGCAAGGTTTCTTTGATTACTTCTGTTGCAATTGTGAATATATAAATTTGAGAAGTGCTTAGGTATAAGTCTCAAAATCTGGCTTCTGCCAAAAATTAATAAATACATAATCATCTTTTATCCAAAACGGTTTACAGAAATTCATCTTTTGTTATTCAATAATTCAAAACACTCAGTTGATTTTCACATTCCACAAAATTTCAGAGGCTTGCCGAGATCATATCACCAATAAAGCCGAAATATTAAATATTAACCTACTAATGAAAATGGACTCATTCGAGACTTTTATCGATATTACAATATCACTGGCGGCATCCCTTTGA
Source organism: Trichoplusia ni (assembly GCF_003590095.1). Lineage (NCBI taxonomy): Eukaryota > Metazoa > Arthropoda > Insecta > Lepidoptera > Noctuidae > Trichoplusia > Trichoplusia ni. The sequence continues at coordinate 5,587,620 of NC_039478.1, read as the reverse complement.
GAGCGGTTTATTTATGCTCCTGCAACAATTATTAAGAGTGCTTACATTGTGTGCTCTTTGTGAAGCTTATTACATTATTTTTGCTGATGATGGCGGACAGATCGCTGGACGACCTGCGGTTGATACTGATTTAAGAGGGCTCTTTGTTATGTCAATTAGTATTTATGTAATTAAAAGCTGAATGTTGTTTAAATTTTAAATTGCAGTACATTTCTACTTAGCAAGCATGGTGATGACAGGATCGAAAAATTTGCAGGATACTCGTTGTATTGGATGGAATCTTTTTTTTTGTTTTCGGCTTTCAAGGGCTTTTCTACGAGTTTTCAATAATTTCGTTGTGAAGTCCGTCAGGACCGTTATTTGATGGTTTCATGCTGTCCCATTAAAAAAATATAGAACCTGCAATAGGTTATTTGTGATGCCAAGCGAAATACCGTAATCCTTGCTAGTTTAGAGGATTATTGTCTTTTCCCTTATTATTTTAAGTAGCATGATGATAACTTTTCCATTACTTCTTTTTCCAAAATTAGGACGAGAAAAAGTAACGAAATTAAAATAGTCAATTTTCCATACAGTTACATATTAGTTAAGAGATTGTACAGAGCTGACTTAACATTGGATAGAGTATAAAATTATAAATACTGAACACAACACTGAGAAAGGTCTACGGAAAGTATCAAATTCGCTTGAATATTAATTATTCTCACACACGAAATTCAAAGTTTAATGAAATATGGGTGGAAGGTCTCAAGTTTCGTTCAAAGAAATTTAATGAGGGGTGCAAAGCGCGTACGACCCGTTTATGTGTAGAAACTTGGTTGGGTATATTGTGTCTTAATGTTATGATGCCGGCTTAAAATAAACCAGGTTTTAGAGAAAGAAAAATAATTTTTGAGTTCGCATTTGAAAATCAAAATCTTCTCTGCAGCTTTTTTAAAAGGCCTTGACGATGGCCCAAATCTAAGTGAATGCCAACATTGTCTGTTTTACCAGATTCAAAAGTAAATCGGTCAAAAACAATAGCATGCTACACTTTTCTACTTCACCGTAGTTTAATTTTAGTTCTTTGTCATCCTTTTTTTTTTACTTGACGGTCTATTCTACGGCAGAAATTACTGTAGACTAAGCGTCAGTGTTAAAACTTTGTCATTAAATACACCTTAACTTCAAAGCAATAAGGTATATTTTCCTACTTTGTTGACTGGTCAGACGGGCGCTAGACCATATTTCCACAGTTCAGAACATTTACGAGCTGCAGTCAACTTGCTCGGTACATAATAAGAATTTATAGAGTAATTTTATACAGAGACATATTACGGAAATATATTGCAAATTAGTTTTAGGTGTGAATTTGCGAAACAGTACGCATGCATAATGTAATATAAACTATAAACTACTGTTACTTGACGTGTTAAAAGTTCCTCGTTCAAAAACGTCTATGTTTTTGTTTATTTCGTTTCTTAATTTAAAAATACAAATTGTCCTCAACAGGTTTAATGGCATTCGCTTCTATAAAAATTGAATTATGACGCGTAAATGGCATTCATTGAAATACCTAGCTAATTTAATATCTATATACATATAATAAAATTGTAGAAAAGTGAAAACTGTACATTGAATATTTTTTAAAAAGAATAATTGCAGGGTGGTCTACGAACGATTCTGATGCCGAAAATATGATTATTAGAATTTTTGTCTGTTTGTCTGTTTGTCTGTTTGTCTGTATGTATGTCCGGAAAGATCTCGGAAAGTACCGGATAGATTTGATTCATATTTTCAGAGAATATCAACAAGAGGTCCGGTCAACATACTTTTTACTTATTATCTCGCTTTTCGTTACAGGGGGTGAACAGGAGCCTTTTATATCTATACACAAATATCAAATTATCTCATAAACTACTGAATATATTTCGTTCAAATTTTGCATGAACCTTATCGTACACATGATACAACAAATATACAAAAACCATAACGCTACTATGCAGGGGGCATGAGCAGTAAAGATTTAAATTTTTGGACTCATCCGTAACATCGTGTAATACAATTATGAGGTGTATTTTCACCCCATTGAGTAGTAGGCAGCACGGTCATCAATTTACTCAAAAAACATCTTAAGACTTTTGGCAGAGCAATAATATATTTTTTCGAAAGTAAATCATTTTCACAAAATCAATGTCATTTTATTCTGTTTCAAGTCTAATGTAGACCTAGCGCGACAATAATTAAAATAAAAGAAAAATAAACTATTAATACTTTTATTATTATTATTTTGATGCAAATGTTACTTCGTAATCGGTACATTCTTGAAACAAAGGAACTTAAATTATTTTTATTTTTATTGGTGTACTAAAATTACTCAAGTTCAAATGTGGAATGCCGGAATATGATTTTGTGTTTATTTACGATAGGTGTAGGATACCTATGTTTTTAGCTCAGTGATGTTGGCGATGCTACTTCAAGATAAAAGAATTCGTAGTGACACTCAACCCAAAGTTGCACGTAGTTTACATTGATCTCATCTAAAATTATACATAACAATAAATTACTGAACGACACAGTTAATTATATTACCTTGGTTCATCTGTAACAACTAGCAACAAAAATATAAACTTTCAAACAAAAAAAAAAGCCTATCAAACAATGAAATAATGTTTTCTTAAATTTGCAACATTACATAGGCCAAAAGTATTTTGGATAGAAAAACCCAGAAAACTTGCATAAAAACTTCATACTAGGTATGCAATGTGAAAGATCTATAAGACCAAAGCTATCAATTAATAAGAGTGTACGCTAGACGGTTTTTGACATTACGTATCTATTGATAGAACAATGTCTACTGATAACTGGGATTTTTCAATATTCTAACGATTTGATTGGTCTACATCCGCCATTACAGAGACCGCACTCGTGGCCCTTCCAAAAATTCCTGTAACATTTTTTTGTAATCTCTACTTATTTAAAATTTTCTTCTTTCGTACCCTTTTAAAAACAGGTGAAGGAACAAGACTGAATTAATTTCTGAGATCCCAACCTCATGCAGTCTTTATTTAAGTTCCGTAAGTGTAGTAGGGATGACGGTATTTTACTTCAATAATCGTCAGGTAGGTTAACGAATAAAATACGTATTTTTTCTTTGTAAATTGGTACAGTAAATAAAACTCATGCGCATGAAGTCACTTTTATGTTCATATTTTGCTTTGTCGTAACATCACAAATTAGACATATCCTATACTTTAGATTTTTGTCATTGTCAATTTAAAAGAGGGGTGTCTAATATATTTTTTTCACGCTATTTATTTATCAGCAATTTAAAGGCAAATCATGATCAAAACACCAGGGGGCCAAGATAACACGTTTACCAACTTTTTTATTTTGGAAATTTTCCAAATGTTTGTGAGGAAGATCAGTTTTAATATTAAGAGGACAATCAAACATAACGTGTTTCAGGAAACCGTTTATCTGGGCGCAATTTTGCAAAATCTTATATCTTATGACACTATGTAAAATCCACAGTTACCGAGCCCGACTCTCACTTCACCAGCTCCGTCCACAAAAATAATTTGGCATCTTATTTATATCGTCAGAAAACATCGTGTGTGAAAATAACAACTGTCTGGCTATCACTGTTCCTGAGAAACAGCCAGGTGACAGACAGACGAACGGACACCGGGGCCTCAGTAATATGGTTCTGGTTTATCTCTTTGGTTACAGTACAATAATAATTTTATGATATCTCATAATCACTGTCATAATCCGTCTAACAATTTCAGGTGTAGGCCGGCCAAAGAACAGACGTGCTCGAAAATCATAACCCAACCAATTAGAAAATGGAAACCCTCGAAAGTAAAACATTTTTAGCAGAAGTGCTAAGACTGTTATACCTTCTGTTATTTTTTCATACTTGCATCCCCCCCCATTTTTAAACGGCTCGATTTGTCAAATATGTCTTAACGGACACTCGCACATAATTCACGTTTAAATTAAAATTGTACAATTCGTTCGGAAGCTATGATGTCACAGACAGACAGGCAGGCAGGCAGATATGTCAAAGTTATAAGCCCCTCTTTTTGGGATTAAATAAGAATAAGTCATTAAAACAACTGTGAAATATTTGACACCAGGATAGTATCGTAAACGATGAAATGTGTTTGATTCTAACATTTGATAGTCTTTGGGCCGCTCAAGATTCATTATAATTTAGAAAAAAAAGCAAGCTTAAAATCTGAAAAAAGGGTTTCATTTGCGATGATCGTTATTATTAAACTTCATAGTTTTTCACATCTTGAAAATTACGCAGACGAAGTCGCGGGCAACAGCTAGTATACCTAATATACCTATATATATTTTGTTGAAAATATTTATTTATCATTACCAAAGCCAATTTTTAAGTTGACATTATTATATTGTCTGAAACGTAATATTTTATTGCATTGCAGATCCTTTTGATGCTTTTCAAGAAGGATCTCGGTAAGTTTTTGTTCGTTAATTTTAATGAACTTGATAAACTTCGTTATTACCACGGGGTAAGGTTGATTTCAGCAATTAATCTCAGTCTGCCGCTCACTTACAGGAAACTTGGTAAAACTTGGAGTGTTAAATAAACGAACTATAAATAAGATAGTGAGAGAAAAATACATTTAATTAAAGAACTTGGAAAAGTTTTACAATAGCTTGATCTAAGATAGGAAAGTATGCCGAGACTGGAAACCATTTTGAAAATTGCATCAAGTGAAGTGCACTCTTTCGGGGCTATCGGTTCTGTTTTCATACCATTACGAATGTCGTACTGCCTTAGATATATCTATTTTTAGTCTGTGAATTGACTGACAGACTGACAGTGACGTGTGGGCAACTTTCGGTGACGGTTTCATAAATAGGAGATATTGTAATCTGTCAGTAGAGCTAAGTTTTTAAGCTAAGATTCTCAAATTCATGAGACGGTTAGTGATTGGATACAATTTTTCCTGTATCGAATTATAATTATAAAATTTGGAATACTCACCCATGTACTAAGTTTACTATTTCGTCGATGCAAATCGTCAATCAGGCATCTTAAAATAAGTAATCTACTTGAACGAAACCCTCATCGTATTTTCTCTTTCATCCCATTATTGTTTGGGGTTTAAAATCAACAAAAAATATAAAGTCATAGTTAGTAAAACTCATTTTTGCGCACGACTTCGTGTTTGTAACTTTTTAATACATCCACGTTGTATACTAATCTCTATCTATGATGATAAAATCTGTTATCTATGAGGTGTTACACAACTTAATCCATAAAATCCATACAAACATCTTTAGTTACCAAACGCACGGACAAAGGGACACGCGAACAGATGTGTTGAACTGGCTGTAAAATATTTGTATTTGAAATTGTAAATTGTTTTTTTCAAAACGACACCCGAAGAATCTTAATCCTTGTGTCGCGGGGGGTTTGACAAACATACGAATCACATGCACAAGGACACCTAGACTCAGGTCAAGCAGTCGTGGATCACACAAATGCTCGTCCTACACAGTGATCGAAACCGCGGCACCTCGCGGTCACTGGGTTTGGCATGATGACCACTCAACTATCCGTGCAGTCGAAATTTATCTTTTTATTCTATTAAGGTGAAGCTATAACTTGAATAACAGACTACTTAATGTGGTGTTCGATTGTGTTCGGACGAGTCTTTTGTGTTTTACCTCGATTTAAGCGCTAGTTAGTTGACCGCAGTGTGAAATAGGCTGGCTCAACTAGAACGTTCGGAATAGCCAGTTCGCATCAGTTAGCTTTTTGTTTGTCGATCTTTTTAATCTTCTTTTTTCTATACCCATTGTTACTATAAATTATATGTACTTATACAATATTTCTGAGTAAAGATTTTTGGGTACTTTCTGGTAAGTAAGAATATTTTAATTTTAATTTAATCGATCGTTCTGGAAAATGCAGTTAAAAATTCCGTAAATACATAAAAATATTGTTGAATATTTATTTCGTAAAGGTACATCATAAAAATACAAGTACTGCAGCTAGTGCGACCTAGCCAAAGCACATGCCTTCCAATATTATTCTAATTTAGTCTTGAATTTCAATGCTCGCACAATCTTTCTTGAATCAGAAACTTTTGATACTTGTGCCTTTTTCTTTACACTATTCTGAAGTGGAGCCAGGACTTTACTGAATATTAAGTCTGTAAAACAATGGATCAGCGTTGGCCTTTCGTGTGCTACTGTTTCGTGAAAACCTCTTTTGTAAGACTGTGGCTTTTGTGGGCGTCGGAGCCGTATTGCAGTTTCGCACTTAACATCTATTATCAAAGAAGTGGAAAAGCAATTTGGAAAATGGTTTAAGAATAATAGAGATGTGAATTTTTAATAGCTTCACCTTGGGATTTAAATGAGACTATTGTCAAGGCGATAAATGTTCTCTTTATTCGTTAATCATAAATTGTCAAGAGGAATAGGAACCGTTAAACATTGTGCATTATTTTTGTTCTTAATGAGAATAATTTATCAGTGCTGGCTGGTTATAATAACACCATGTTACGTCCAGTAAGAACAGGATTAACACGGTTCAAACCGCGGAACTTAGCTGGACATTTAGAATATATTGTGTTTTGAATCTAAAAAATCTGGTACTACATATTTCTTTAATGTTAAGGCTTTTAGTACCTTCTGTACATTAATGTACCATAGTTATACTGTTATACAATATACACCCTCGCTTTCCTCTGAAAGGCTAATGATGTTATCTGCCGACGTCCCTAGTCCTTTGTGATGTTTATACGCCGTGATGAGAGTTCAACATAGACCGGTTTGTTTACAGTTTTAAAATTGTTATCTACTTAGGAACATTCATCACCAATGTTAATTGAAATCTTCTAATTTTAACATTTGAAATAGCAGTCATTTGTTGTTTCATGTACTTGACATCGCCGATTGAAAATATAACTTGTTCTCCGAAACGGACTCCAGCTAGTACGTTTTAAAAGTCTTTTAGAATCTAAAGTACTTGATCCATAATGCATGACTGATCAGAACAATTCAATTCTGGAAACAATGTTTGGTTCAAATGGAAGGCTTTTTTAGTGAAAACTTCGATAGATCGGTAAAGAGACCAAAGCAAATATACATATAGATGGATGATGGGAAGATGATCTAAAAAAGTTGCTATTACAGAATGGATCAGAGATGCAAAGGACAATAAAAAATCTTTACTTGTTTAAAATAAAGACTCCTATTGCGATAGTGTCGCATAATACTTTAAAACGTGATTTAAAGGCTTTAAGCAATGAAGGCTAAGTCTAATTATGTCGCCAGATGTAAAAGAGAGAAAAACCCTTTTGTCATTTTGTTCTGAGTATGACCTGATTGTTTGTGTAATCCCCGGCGACAGACAGAATTAACTTCCCGACTGTGTAAGTTTTTTTCATTTTTGTCCTTCGAATACATTTCTAATTTTAAACTGAAAATGTATAATGGAATGGCAATGGATGAACGACAATTTCTTTCGCTAAAACAATACTAAATACCAACGCATCCTGTATAAGTGTTTCCATTTTCTCCGTCGTACAACCAAGGGTTGGCCGAGCGTGTCTTTGTCGTATTCGACAAAACTTTTGCCCGATTCAATTCCATGCCTGAACTGGTGCAATGATTAGATAGGTCGGAGATCCTAATGGTGTTCGAATCACTTATTTTGATTACATCTCTCTAAATGCCTCTGAATACAGTCCAAGGAGTTCAAAGGGGGAGTCTGGAGTACCCAGTCAAAGTGAGTTGGGTTGTGTTTTGTTTATATTTTTGTAAGACAATGTTTCATCTATTGCGTGTCGAAGGATGGCAATTTTTTTATTATCTGCAAAGTCTCTTTTTTGTATTTTAGACTTTATTTATTTTTTAAACATTTAAGTTTGTTGCACCGTTTTTCTGGACTTCTGAAGTGCTGTAAAAGTGGCGGTTGGGGTTGCTAATTTAAAAAATAGTAATTTTGGTTTTGGATAAAATTATAAATTACTTGTGAATATAATGATTACCACACTAAAACATTATTGTCGTTTAACACTGATTTCTGAAAATATTAACCCATGTTAATCTGACAAGATTTAGGTCATTTCTACCAGTAAGTAATACTTAGGCAAGGTAGTCATATCATGACAGTTACTCCCTATACCATAAATTTGGCCTTCATTCTTCAACAAAATTTATTTTATTTTTACATTCTTTACCAATAATAATTGATTATTAGCCTTTACTATATATTTAGATCGTACCCATTCCCAGACCGCAGCCAGCTATCGACAATTTCCTCGCTGCGAAACTCAATTACAGATGCATTTATGACCACGTTGATGTTCCATCAGAATTAACAGTACGACTGCGGGTTAGGAGATTATTTTAACTAGTTTTCGCCTTCGGTCTCTCGCTTTTCAGTCGGTTCTCGCAGCACATAAAAAATACCCTAAGAATGTATGATATGGAAATTGCATTTTCGCATAAGCCATTGTGCCAATTTTTTAAAGAAATAAATACCATTTTTTATTTATGAAATTGCAACAGACTGAAAAAACGTCATAATACTCTGGAGAGAAATCCACCTAAATAGAGATAGTCAAAGTCGATATTTACGCTGAGCAAAAACAATAACAGCCAAAAAAAAAATTGTTCAGAAAGACCGTATGTTCTTATTTTAAAAGCTTGTTATATTCTATAGCACAGCAAATATATAGCCTAGCAAAGCACTCAAAGTTTACACTCGCTCACACACTCTAATTATCAAAAAAGACCTACAAATGCATTTTCAGACGTCAATAATCAAGCTTGCTCACTTATTCGGCAAAACTTCCGAAATCAATGCGAAAATTAAAAATCTCTTTCGAACGTTGGATCTAGAACTGGGTTAATAGAGCACCTCCGCTTCCCAGTTCGAGCTTTGCATCGCAAGTTGCGGTGTAATGTTTTTAAACGACTCTGAGGGCCTAGCTCTCAAAGTAAGGCTGATGAAGTTCAAGAGAGAAGGAGACAGCGCACTACAAGGCGTAAAGCACTATCCCTGTTTCACATCTACCACAATCTTATTTTAAGACGTGGTAGGTACACTGTAGCTTGAAATACGTTAAAATGAAGAACATTATGCTGCTCTTTCTTTACAGTACTTTGTAGTTTAGTGTTATACCTTCATTTTTTAAATAAATGTGTTTTTCCTATCCATGTTGGTTAGGCTGACTGTTTAAGCAAGCATACATGCTATGCAGTCTAAATGTTTAATGGTTTTATGGATAGGGGTCGTGCAGTCTATATTTTGAGAATCGTAGGTAAAAAGTATTTCATTGTAGCATTTGAATTTTGTTTTATGAATTTTTGAGCCGGAACCTAACCAGGAACCGAATCTAACCAAGGTAAATATTTTTCTCTCAAATTGAAACTGTATCTTAAGTTGTTTTATTAAAGGTACATACTTGACATAAATATTATCAAAAGCTAAAACTTCATCATCCTATTACCAACCTAGATAAAACCAGCACTAGCACATTACAATGTATCGTTTGATCTGTACGATATGTTTTGCGCCAATGTCGTTAGCATCTGTCTCGTATTTACAAAGGTACCGAACCGAAAGGAGAGCGTAAGATTATTCAAACAACAAAGATTGAACATCCAAAGACCCTGTTAGTATAATATCCCTTTGATCAAAACTTAATTTGTTCTTGGTCCAAATGTTTTGTTAAAGTTTCCGAAATTGAACTCAGTAGTTACTGTAAGCAGTAATCTGCAATTCACTTGCTAAATGCGAAGGGCCCGAAAGGCCAACATTTCGGGCAAAATACATTTTCAGTTTATTCGTGGGGGATTACAAACTGTTAACAATGACAACTCGAGGCCTATCACCGGTTGTGGAAGAGAGATCTCTACGCCATCTTATGCGCTGCCACGCTTCCACAGGCGAAAAATAACCGAAAAGGAGGAAAAGCCTTCTGTGTATTCTCACAGCTCTTACACAACAAACGTATAAAAACATCTTAACAAGTTAAGATAGTCTTTACTTTGTAGTGCGCTAATGACGTTAATTTTTGGAAAGTAAGGCTTAGACTTGTGACCTGATCAAGTTACCTGGCTTAATAAGCGTTAACAATTGAAATCTACAGGCAGATTTACATATTTCTTATCGAACCAAAGATCGGTTAAATCGATCGCACAAGGTTGAGTACCGATCGAGTTTTATTAGCTGTCGATCGAATGTAGTTACAAAACGTACCACTGCACTAATTAACGATATCGAGTTCTAGAGTTCCAACTCTATTATCTACTATTAGTATTTATCCTCAATAGCTATAAACAGAGACGATTGGAAGAATACTAGTAGTGCAGGAAATTCACCACGCCAATCTCGCAGAGAGATCCCCGCGTAGGACAAGCAATTGTGTGATCCACGAATGCTTGTCCTGAGTCTGAGTGTCTTTGTGCATGTTTGAATATTTACCCCCGCGACTCAAGGTTTAAATTTCGTAACTCACGAGTCGTTAAAAAACCAAGAAAAATAAAATGATTGATTGGAACATCATTGTTCTATTTTAAGGACTTACTCGAAAAGGAAACAAATAACGCGATACATCATATTTATGTGTATTCCCCTTCCTTATAATCGTATTATGTCGGATTGTTTATCATGAAACTCGAGCTTGTTGGTTAGTTTGGTATATAATAGACAATTCCCTTTGTGGGACCTCAGGAACGCATCCCACCGTAGATGACATAATAATATCTTGTTTATATATAGTTTTGAAAAGGGTCTTTATTAACGTCTTTTGTTTTGTGGATATCAGAGAGTATACAACCATGCAGTTGTGGGAAAGAGATGCCGCTCTACTCTTTGTAGTGGTTTCACGCTTCCACACCTTCAATAAGGACTGGTTGGTGTAGAGGTTAGTGGCCCTGACTGCTATACCGGAGGTCGTGGGTTCGATTCTCAACCAGGCAAGTGTATGTGTGATGAACACGATCATTTGTTCTGTGTCTGGATGTAATCTATCAATTTTATGTATCCTCTTAGTAATATATGTGTATGTTTATCAGTCGTCTAGTACTTGTAATACCAGCTTTGATTAGTTTGAGACTAGATGGCTTTGTATGAAAGTTGTGGAAAAAAAAACTTTAAATGTGGTGGAACTGTGTACGATCGACTTTATACGGACATTAAGAACATATACATATAAATGGGTATTTTATTACTTATTGTCATAGTATACGGAATATTTCGATACTTAGTTGTTTGAGGAAGTTTATGATTTTTCCTTATTCCGTATAATTTAATTGCCTGCACATTTTGGTAAAGGCCAGAATAATAACGACATTTTAAAGACAATTAAAACAACTGAATTATTTGTTAGGTCGATATAAAGTACACTTTTCTGCTATATTCAGCAGACATAATGTTCCAGGAGTGTTCAAAATACTATTTTTATTACTAGTATTATCCGTATTTCTACGTTTATGGCGCCATAAATAAATAAAAATATCTAAGTAGGCATTTTCAAAAACTTCTGCTGCAAAACAGTTGCATAAATTGATTAGTTAAGTATCTATCCGGTAACTTAATGAAATTCCAAAAGTCAAGCAATATTTTGGTAGTAATTTTCGTGATGATGATTCATAATTACATGATGCAACGGTTTACTGTCCCGTATTTATCGGGACTGCCCGATTAGTTTACGACCCAACCGGAGTCTTTAATCATGAGCTAATGCGGCGGTGGGGTCGTGAGTCGAATTAATAAACTCAGTAAACTGTTGTATGATTTAATGCATACTAATATTATAAATGCAAAAGTATCTCTGTATGTCCGTCTGTCCCCTTTTCACGCCAAAACAAAAATTTTGTAGAATAGGTTTTAAATGGAAAAAAGATTTAAGAAAGTTTATATAAAAGATGTTTCATTGGTTTCGCACTCAAAAAGTACTGAATATAGGCTTCATTTTATCCCGTCATTTCCTCAGAAACGGGAACCACCGCGCGCTGTAAACTGAAACCCACGCGTCGACAGCAAGTTTCAATTTAATATGTTCTTCGCTATTAATAGCCAAATAAATACACACCGATCACATGACAACTATAGTACAATCATATAACATTGTCCCAAAGTTTATGTGCCCATATTTAGTAGCTTTGTACTGTTATGACTTGGCAATTGTCAACATTTAACGTCCCTCATTCTAAGTTTGCGTCATTTAATGTTTAATTGTTTACCTGTAAACTATTTTGTGTCGCGGTATCGATAATAAAATCGTGGTAAGTATCGACCAGTGAGAATCCTTTTGATTGTTTTCTCAATAAAGTAATAATTTGACATTCACTTAGATGGTGGACGTTCCAAAATTTAGATTTTTCTCTTCATTTCACTTGACACCGCTCTAGACTATTGGCTATTTGAATTACTGGTATTAGTGTCCGTATAAAATATACATTATTATTGCGTGGAAAAAAATACAGTCAGACAACAGAACTGAAACCTTCATAGAAATAGTGCCTATAAATTGGCAAGCATCCCAAAACTGGTTTAGATATTATTTTGATTGAGGACGGAGTAAACGTACATTAAATTACTATCTGGGAGAGTCTTTTTTTTTTAAGAATAATCATGGTCGTGGAAGAGTGACAGCGCAATACACAGTAGATCAGCATCTCTGTTCCAATTCTCAAATATCCATCTATCTAGATTCTTCAACAGATGGATAGATAAAACATTGATCTCGTTAAGCACAGTGAAGAACGCCGTTCTGCTTCCACAGACACGCCTTCTTGTAAGGACTTTAATAAGCCCCTGGTCCTGGCTTACTTAAGTTATGACAATATGATTCACGAGTTTAAAATAAATCATTTGTAAATAAATGACAATGGATATTATTGAGTTGACATAATGGGTTAAAGCTTATACACGTATAAATTGAATGATTCACGGACATAATCTCTTGAATAAAAATATCTAAATAAATAGTTTTTTGGAATCCGTGGTAGTTTCTAATTGCCCTTCGTAGCAGAAGAGACACGCTGATAGCTATATAGCATAGTTCCAAGAAACAAATACAGACTTCGCATTATAATACACACGATGAAAAATTCCTTTCCCTAAGTAATTTAATGTAGCGATAATTATCTTTGTACTTCATAATATTTATGAAATAAGTCACTCAAATAATCTACTTTCTCACCTATCCCTTAAGGCCGGTTCCAATTAGGAAAAACTATATTTTGTACCATTTTTCATCCAGGAACAATTCTAGCATAGGTATAGTGAAGCATTATTTCTTTGCCCAGTTAAAAACATTCATCGATATGACCAACTGTATTATAAAAATAATATTGTTATCTAACATTAGTCGCCCGAATGAGCAACGCCTCAGAATTTTTGTACTCCCGAGCGTGCAAAGCGTTTGAATTTTATTACTTGGGCACAGAAGTTTTATTGAAACGATTGTTTTTATTAGAACCCAACATAACTACACACTTAAAACAACAAACTGTTTAATTTTGTTCAATGTTTATGTGTCGACCCTTTTACCTGAAATTGTTGGAATAGTTCAGCGACTAGCGATGTTATCTATTTTTTTTTTGTAGCAACTTTTTAAACTCGTTCGGAAAAGTTTTAAGGGAAATAATGTGGAATAAGACAAAGCAGGTAAAGTTAAAAAACGTGACAAACATGTTGAGTTAATAATCAATTATATTGGTCACTTTGTTGGGGTACTTGATTCAAACGTTTGAGGATCTCAATAGTACGAGAATTTAGGTCTGTAATAATATAGCCACCCATCTACGGACCAACCGCGTCAAGCGTAGCTTAACCTGTGATCGATTCACTAATGCAGTTATAGCTTGTCCACGAGCTCCCCTGTCCTTATCCAAATTATTTTATTTGGGGTCGGCGCAACATGTCTTCTTCTTCCATACCTTTCTACCTGACGTCATGTCACAAGAAACATTCTAATAAGGTTTGCTTAATAAATTGAACGTTGATTCGGATAATACTTTCTAGACTGATAGAGAATAAGGCATTTATTAGTTTTGTAAGAGACACGTGTAGCAATTATTATTATGATTTAGTATACGAGTTGTAAATATAAAAGTATACCATACCATATTAAAAATAACTTGGAGCTGTGGAACCGTATTGAAACGTCGCTAACCAATTCTGTCCGCTTTTCCCCATAGGGAAATACAGTAATGAGGTAGATGTACACACTGGACAAAGTTGGGGTTTATTGGTATGTCAATAGTAGCAACAGACCAAATTTGCTGTACGCTCAACCAGTGTTACTTGACCTCTCCTTCTTCCGTAATTTATATCCTAATTAACCTTGTATTAAAACTATATATGGAACTAGGTTTTTCCAAAGCACTGTTAGTATATCGGTTACACCGTTACATGATCGTTCTCAATATTGAAGCAAACTCTATGCAGGATTACAAGTCTATGATCGATAGGTAGAGCTCTTAATAATAGATTAAGGGCCAGTGGACGCCAGAACTACGTTATTTTATAAAAGCAGAAAGTCTGTCAGCGGATGCTTCCAACATAGGTAAGAACAATAGTCTGGGGTCCACGGGCTCTGAGACCATAAGCTATTACTGGTCAGAACTAAGCTCGAAGAGATGTCAGTTCTGTGAAGCCCGTTATTGGTGAAGCCTGCCTGGGCAGCGGGATAGTCCGAAAGGGTTACCAAGGCCCTGGTTCACAAAGAGCCAAAGAAGGAACATTGATGCGATTTGGTCAGTAAAAGTCGGATACTCCCTACTTCCGCCAAAACTAATATCATGGATTTTTAATTTAAGATTTTAGCATTTATGACTGGTGTTTTTAGTACATCGATAGAGTTGTAGTGCGTTTTATCTGCTTCTTAAGAAAGGCACGAAAATATAAAGCAGACATACATAGCTTTTAAAGAAGTCTATTCCTAGCATGGCATAATGAGTGTTGTCGTTGTCGAAAAACGTTGATACTTATAATCAGTAAGTATAATTGAAATATTCTGAAAAGTCATTCAACTTAAATGTTTACTCTACCAATAGAGTCACTCTTAATGGAAACCAAACACTACTGGATCTTAATGAAGAGATCGCTTTTAATTTCAAGAAAACATCAGAGCTTTAGCAAACAGTTGCAGTTAAAACAATATTTATTATTTACTTTCATGAACGATACGTACAGAATGCAATAAGGATACACAATTATACAAATAATGCATTGAAAACAAAGTACAGATGATAGATATACAGAAGATATATTAAAAAAACACACACTGTATGTAATCATAGCACATTTCTGATTTTTTTATCATCAACAAACTTTAACGAAACATAATAAAAAGAATGCTTCTCAGGTGTTAATTTGAATTAAATTATTTTTCCGTATTTTATTTTTGTTCTTTACCGAAATTAATTTTATTAATATTACTTTGTTGCATGGATTGGATAACGATATTTTTCCTTTACTGGTGTCAGATATGATAAAGCTGAAGTTGAAAAAACCTTTAACAACGGAGAGAAAATAGAATTTGTTAAATCTTGGCCTCAGGCAGCGGCTTGACAGGAAATGTATCAATCGGAATTGAAATCAATTTTCTGTTTGCTTCGTAATAATCTAAATTACTTTCCATTTTAAATTTCAATTCCAATCCGTGGTTATTAGTTTGCAATGAAACGTTTAATGAAATAAGTGCTTGTTGTTTTCATTAATATTGGACTTTGATAGAAGAGACCATAATTTTTCCACTAAGTTTATATCAGGCCATGTAATTTCAACTTAACATTACTTGATTGTTTTATAACATACCTGATTTAAATTTAAGAGCAGAATAAAATCATTTCTATAAACATAAAAAATTATGTATTTCCTTTGCCTTGACAGTTCGATAAAGCTGAAACCAAAATATAGTGGAAATAATAAGCAAACAACAGAAAGTAGAGCGGTTTTTTGCCCTCCAGTAGGTTAGAAATTCCAAATGTCATTTTTTTAAGAACAAACACGTACAACCCGCTTCATCGAAAACCTATTGAGCCAAGACTAAGTTATGGAACCAAATGACAGCGATTTTACTAGCGAAAAGAGAATCAACAAAATTAACTCTGAAATTTTAAGGAAACAGACATGAAAAAAAATATCAGAATCTACTTTCTGAAGTCAATTGAAAATATCAATAGTTTGGATAGCGAACCTTCAACGCCACTAACCGTCTCCCCCTCGTAACGAACAAGGCACTATCACTACAACACGATAAAAAACCTTTTTGCGATTACGAAAAAAGCGCCTCCATTATCTTGGGGGAATTTAATCTGTTTGTTTATTTTTCACGATCAAATTGTTTTGCATGGTAAACAAAAACGCTACTTGAAAAACAATTACTGAAATAGCTTGTTGGGCTGCAAAAACTATACTTAACTAAAGCAACTACCTTTAATTAGTAAAATCTTTAGGATATTTTACGTTCTTTGGGAATTTTGGCTAGTAACAATAGGGATGACGACTGGGTATAAAAAGAAAAAATCTCATTAGTCCCTCAGTTAGATAATTGAAAAGTATTAGCCACGTATTTTTTCCTTTTTCAGAAAAACTAGAATTGACAAAGATTAACTGTTTTATAGATTAGGAGAGGGGGCTTGTGACGTAACGATATGGTAAAATTTATACACAATCGTGACGTAACGCGTAAGTTTCATTCACTGTAATTTGGTCAATTTATGTTTGCGGGACAAATTAAAAAATACGTATCCATTATTATACAACAAAACTACCGGAAGGACACTGCAAAAAAAAAATTGTCGTCATCCCTATTACAAAGACATGATTTGAAATCGAAGCGAGCTTAAATTAAAAACAAGATAACAGCTGTCCTAAAATATTATAAAGGAATCATATCGCAGGTTTGTCTTTGTTAATTCTTGAGGATTCTTTTATTAAAACAAAGGATCTATTGGAAAAAAGGAGTCTTATGAACCAGTTAAGAAATGAAGACAAAACGCTAGGATCTATTAGCAAAAAAAAATCTGCTTTTAAGGAATGCTTACTTACAACCTTCAACCTTCTTCATCAGAAATTCTATTGGTTATTATAAAAAGCAGCTATAAATGCAATTTGGGATCGCAATTTCAATTAAAACTATTCTATCTACTCAGTTTCGGGGCAAGACAAGACATACATACTCATAAAGTTATATATGAAAACAATTATTATATCTCTGATCTCATGCTTAAGCGTGTACTGTTGCAGGAATATAATCAAGACTTGAAACAGAAGCGAACTCTCTACTCGACGACATTGTGTGTCCCTCTGCAACGGAAGAAACGACACTGTAGAAAACCAATTGCACTTTGAACTGAAAGACTTTGCCGCTTTGTTGAAATGTGATCTCGTTCTAATAAAATTCTTAGCACCTTATTTTCTTCTTTAATTTACCTGATAAGTGCCAGCTTTGTGTTTATTCATTTGTCTTTTATCTAAACTCACATTTTTCTCCTGTAGGCTTCCAATCTTAGTAATTTCACCAGATATTCAGAATCAAGTAAAAATATGGTTTTTATATTTGGAACTAACTATCAGCCACCTAGCCAAGTGATAGTTTGACATTGTTAACTATAAGAAAAAAAACACTATATCTATATTTTTTTATCATACACCAACTTAAAAATATTTATACAATAAATGAAACTAAACTAATATTTACATTGATAATACATAAAAAAAAACACTGAATTGAATGCATTCTAAATTATATTCATTCATTATAAGTGTTTTCTAAGAACACTAATTATAGTAGAACTTTTTGTTTGGAATTTGTTTGATTCTGAACTCCTAAGGGTCTTTTTAATTTGAAGTTTTTCACTTCAGTGTTTCACCAAAAAAATTTTTTTTTTATTTCTTACATGAATTGTTTTTCTTGAATTTGAGAATTTTTGTATAGCTTTTCTATAACAATTTTATTGTGTAAAGTATTGATATGTATTAAAAGGTCACGATGATGTGTTGTCGACAAACTCAAACACCATAATTCATTTAAAAGTGTTGTTTGCGGTTTTCCTCGTCACACGTTTATATTGGTCGCAACACTTGTTTGCGCTTTATTTTACCTCAGCTTAGATGTTCGTTGAAGCATCTCTTATTTAATTAGTGGGTCGGTTAGCTCTCCTACCTGACTATAAAACATTGCTCAGGGAAGCATGCATTGGTCCCGTAACGAATTTAGGACGATTACGAACGCAGTATCCAATAATATATTGTCTGAGGTCTATTTATGTTCTAAATATTCGGTTAGAATGGTTGTCCGAAGATCGATGGCCAGGATCAAAAGTTTAATTTGTAATCGATCTTAAATTGGTCGCGATTGCTCTCGGCAAAGTAATTACTGGCTGGTGAGACATAAATAAATACTTGATGTTCGAATTGAAAATGTAATTATCCCAAATTCCGTCCATTCCGACCGCGACCGCATTATCCAACCTTTTTAATCTTCTGCCGTATTTTAATCAGCCGTTGTTGCCGCTTTATGCAATAACTGTTCTGCTAGATAAAAATATGCATTGTCCATTTTTTTTCTACTCATTTACTTGATGTATTAAAATGGGAAATTGCGTATGTTACAAAAGCTAACTCACTATAACGGACTAAACTGTTATTGAGTTTATCAATTGGATTAAAATGGATAGTGGGTAGGTCTCGTGCTTATATCGTATAGACATATGTAGTATAGTAAGGTACTGTAAGGTAACATATGTGTTTAGCATATTCGGAACTGTATTATGTGTTGAATATCAATGTGGAGGATATCTGCAATAGAGACCTTTGACTACAAATGACCGACGTTTTATCACATTTGGAAAGTGTGGATAGGAGGTAGATATACAGGTACACTGTTGACATAGTTGTTGAAAATATACTTTAAAGAAAAAAATCTATTTAGGGTCCCAGATGTTCATGAAAACAAAGAAAACATATTTGGCAGTCATCACGTTAAGACAGAACCTATAAAGTTTGACAATCAGTCTAACTTAGAATCCGGTTAGACTGGAAGCCAACCCGAACACAATTTGGAAAAGGCTAGTATGATGACGACACTTAAAAAAAAAAAACAATAAGAAAGGAGAAAAAATAACTTTGAATTCCATGCCAATCCTTATTTATAAAGAACTAATGCGCTATTAGGCAAGCTTTCCATTACTTACTACTTATTACTTACGTGATAAAATTATCAGTTTCTCCCCATAGATTCAAATGCCCTTTACTTGTATTAGTTGTTGCCGGTGCCGCATCAAGCCAGCGCGGGACCTGAAGCAGATTCTGTCAACGGGGATCTTTGGCTTGGTTTAGGTTCTCAAACGCTCCCTACCAACTTGTGTGTAGTGCATTGTAGGGCAGAGTCTTTTATTACGGCCAGACAGGCGTTGGATTGCCGGGCCTCCTATTCGCGGGGCATGTAGCATTTCCTACTTTTGCTGCTTGGTTAATCCGGTACTGGATGTTGCATAGTGCCTTATGGTTTCACTCACTTTAATTAAAATCCAAATCTTGTACCTGTGTAATACCTCAACCATTTAGAAACTTATCAATTATTTCTTAAATGTATGAAACAAAAACGGTTTTATCTCTCCGGAAGGTAATTTAAGGGATTTTGAAAATCAAACACTTTATTGTATTTCTATATTATAACGATATATAACCATGACTTGCTAATCACTTAAGGGATAACAAGCAGTCAATTTACACAATTACTATTCGTCGTAACTGAAATCATTCAGTCCACTTTAAATAATTGGGTGGCTACATCATCATTTGTTTTACTCCATTCAATCATAACTTCATATTAACTAGAGTAAGTATTTTGCCCCGGGAGAAATTGTTTTGATTAATATTTGCTCGCGATTTTCAAAACAAATAGCTACATGTAATAATTGTTTTAGGACTTGAGAAGAAAATTGGGTCAATCCGAATAAAAATCGTAACGTATTGTTTTCTCAAAATGATATGGGAATAAGACTGATATAACTGAAGGAGTACTGCTTCTCAAGGTTTTGCGGCAGTGGAAGAGAGATAACGTTGTATACCTTGTAATACTTCCTCACTTTCACAATAACAATAATATTACTTAGAGAGATGGTATAAAGCCCTTAAGCAACACTGGTTGTGGCAAACTGGCTGGAGTTGTAGCATATTCCTGAGAAAATAATAGGTAACGATTTCCATTTGGCTTGTTCCAATTTTCCCTTTAAGTACTACTTTGCGAGGTACTGGTAAACTCCCTGATGGGAAAATTAAATATCTTTATCGACAAGAAATTCTCAGAAATGCCGCATCTCCAGTTTGCGAGAACGGCCAGAGTAACCAGGTCGAAATTTCAATTCATTAAAGGTGTTTATATTTCGTTTCTCATTTTACTATTGTCTCTCACTCACTCTCAGTATGTCCGAACTGAGATGCGTCAGAGGCTAATACTAGTTGTATTTCACAAAATTGAGTAAACACCTTTTCCCGCAGAGGAAACTAGCTGTATTCATGCTACGCTGTAATTTGATTTTGTCGGCTAAGGGATAACTGTCCCATCGAACTAAGGCTGACGGTATAATCCTTACACCTGAGCATCACCAACTAAAATCTCTTTCACAGTTTGTGTCAGGATGGGTGAGACAAATTCGATTGAAATACCGTTGTACGGACCGAGGCAGAATTCGGGTAAAGTCCCACACAGATACTCAGTTTATATTAAACCGATGGTTTGGTTTTTACGTTGTTAAGAAGACGGCGTTGTTGAATAAAGAAAAAAGGTTTTTGTTACACTTGTAATGTAAGTAAGTAATGTTTACAGATTGAAAATATAATTGTGCAAATATTACTTATTTTGATAGGCTTAAATTGTCTCCTAGTAGTGCGATCAAAATTCTGGCATTATATTTTATACATTAATAGTAAGATATAACCATCATCAGAATATATTTTTTCCAACTCTTAACTAAAAAGTGGCTTAAATATACGGATATTACATTTTTAGTTTTTTTAAGTCACATGACTTTGATCTGACATCAACACATAATCAAGTATTTTACTGACTGAGTTATGACTTGGCTAAAGGGGCAGATAGCAGATACAGCTACGTACTAGTTTTTGTTAAAGGACTGTCTAACCTCAAATACAATCGTAAAGAAATAAACGAAAATGTCCTTCTAACCACATGCTCACAATATTAAACTACAACTAGTGATTCATTCATTCAATCTTGTAAATTGATTTGAACTTGGCTACTGTATTATTAATTGACATCAATAAATGGAATGCACTTGTACGCCTTGCATTGGACTATATGATGTAATGTGTACAAATTGAAAAATAACTAGGTTTCTGTTTAATGATTAAAAGTTCAAGTGTATTTGTTTTGTATCATTGTGATTGAGAGTTATACTTGCCTATTAACTGTTTGCACTAGATAACGTTAAAATATCTTAAAAAATAAAAATAGATATTGTCTCGTCTATCTTTTTTTTTTTCTCTTATACCGGTTCCAGTATTTGTTTGTTTTTACACAGCAAATAGTAAAAAAGATATGAAAAAGTGCTGCTTATTCCTTCTATCTTCTTTCCTTATATCTATTCTATCTTCTTTCATACATATGCACACCTACACATATTATAAGTATTTATGTGTATTTTTATAGTTTTATTCTGCTCAAAAACGAAGTGAGACTGAAAGTGATGGAGTACCTTTAGCAGACGAGAATCTGCCGCAGATGGATCGTTAACCTTTTTTTTGTCACTAAACCATTCTCAGTCGTTAGGAATGGATATTTTTTGTTAGTCTAAGAACCGAAATTCTCACGAAACAATGATTTCAATCGATGCGTTTTCATTTAGTTGCCACAGTTTATTTGACTTATTTAACAAACCCTTTCAATTTGATTTAAAGCTTATTGTACTAGTATAAGTTTAGTTAATTTTTTTGTCCTTTTTTTGGAACCGAACTGATGTTTAAAAAAGAAGTACAAATTAATAAATAGTAGGTACATAAATTATGTAAAGTAGTTTTACCACTAGTCTAATATAAAAATTTGTAATACCAAAATATAATCCTTAAATAACGTATTATACTTATTTACTCGACAATCAATGCCAAATCGATTGTATAAGATTTTGTAGGGATACTTTTCCTCATCATTTTCCTCAATTTATTAGTGAACCCTAATAATTTAGTAGCGTATCAGAATCAATGAGACAACCCACTATGTACAGTGAGGAAGTGTTGAAAACTGTCGTAAAAAAGGTCCTTGTTTATAGAATTTATAGAAGAGGATAGAGTTTACGATGGTACAGTCTTTTAAAGAATACGGGGGCGTGACGGTACAAGAAAAGAGTTCGTAGTTTGTTTATAGATACCTATATTATATTCTATCTCCTTCTTAACAATATGCAGACACATTAGAGGAAGTTCTATTCTTGAATATGGACTATTAATTACTTTCGAAATTATAATTATTTTGTACATGTATTAAACCTTATTTTAACAGACTTCATAGTGAAAAAGAATCTCCATTCGGCCGGTATGTCTTTTATTTGTACGCAGACAACTTAGAAACTATCTGATTTTTTTCTCTATGCGGAATAACTGCCCCATGGTCCAATTTACGTGATTAATTATATAATTTTTTATTCGTTTTAGCACAGTAGTTTTTTCAGAACATTTACGTAATTTTTATTTAGTCTACTATAATATATTTTCTTATTCGTTAATTTTACAAATATATGTTTATTACTTGATCTTGGATGTATTTATTTGTAGGTACCTATATGTATTTGAATTTTCAATGAATTGTGTTCATAAATTATATTATCGTTAATGGTATTCAGTTAATGGGATTAATGCGTCGTGTCTCTGGCTTTTTGTAGGTACAATATAGCCTACCAAAACTAGCCATCAATAGAAACTATATTTATATTAGATAATAGTTTCCAACAAAATTATAGGTCTATCTATTTTTTTTTAATTACAATAAACATTTACTTATTTGGCAACAAATTCCATATTACAAGTTGACTAAAATATAACATTTTGGAATAAACATCTTATCTAAAGATAAAATAATATTTTACAAAAAGGCGGTATCGCAAATATTCAAAAACAGAATTTGAATATCAAATTAAAAATGAATACTGAAATTATGGTTGTAATGCACTTAACAATCAACTAAATATACAGTAATTACGCAAATACCCAAATAACATAGTTTGTACTTTTCATTGTGTCTTAAATAAGGTTTTAACCTAACCCTTGAGACCCACTCGTAACAAAGACGCTTGTATAGAAATAATAACAAAATGTATTAAAACTGACCTTATTTTAGAAATAACTCAATAAAAGAACCATTACTGATGAGGAAACATACTTTGCACATTGTTAAAATTAATTTACCTACATCAAAATTATTAAAATATATTGAGGGCTATAATCGGTCCGTACTTTTTCCAAGGGGTAGTTAGATAACGTCACAGGTTCCCTCCCTCCAGCCTCCGGGCTGGGGTCGTAACCTTTAACATGCCTACGTCCTTCGTCATAACAAATCAAACGGAGATCAATAGAAAATAATAAAACAATAAATAAATATTTCATACTTACGGCGCCTAAATTTGTTAATGCTTAGTCGCAAGGACGTTAATACGACCTCGTTTCTCGGCTCTCAATTGTCCTCTTGAAACCTCTCCAACAATTTTATAAATTAATCAGCACTTGAAACACAACAATGCACGCAGTATCGTGAGCATCACTCAGTTTGGCGACGCATCGCAATGGTTACTTAATCATTCCACATGAAACTGTTGTACCGGTTCCAAAGTACGTGGGCAATGTGGAAGTCCCACCGCGGCTTTCAGAGGACTGAAGGTTCGGGCCTACGGGAAAATATCAAGCCTCGACCGGGATTCGAATGAAAATATACAAGTGAGGGTGAGGTGAGCAACGCCTGTTTACTCATTCGGAGCATTGGTTCAACTACGAGTTAGAGTAAGACGACCGCATATAGCGTTGCACGTGCCGTAGCTATGTATCCGCTACGAAGTTCTACGAAGTGTGGCGGCGACAGACGAGCAGACGTACCGCTGAAAGCTCAATGAGCAACCATAATTCATTATGAAAAGGACATTTTCCACTTTCCTTTACCTCATTCGTTTGATGTTCTGTTTAAAGGGTTTTTGAAAATTGGTCAAAGTATAGTTACTTACCTATTTATTATGATTTGATATCTCAGTTGACAAGTCACTTGGAATTGTATGTTGTATTGAATTGTAAGCTATCTTTAATGTATTAGATGGTTGAAAAATTAAGTAAGTGTTTATGGTTCCTTTAACTTAAGTGAAATGTAATCATTTTTAACCTACACCATTAAACACTGAGGTTCTGACTTGAGCTATGTCGTAAGCTGGATTTTGCGAAAAAATGAATTGCATATTCAGATCAGTTCGAGTTTTAAAATTTTTGAAATACAAAAACAGACTTTAGGTGCACGGAAACAAAACATCAATTACTTTGGACTGAAAACATAAAAAATAAATATATTGCAAGTACATTCTTATGCTGTTAAATTATAACACAAATCCCTCGTCTTACGATACAAATCCCACTAATATGTGTCGAATCAAACTTTTTAAGACATTAGAATCCAAAGCATAGATATCTTATTTATAAAATGAAAATAAATGTTTCTGCTTGAGAACGAGTTTCAAATGAACCCCTGCGAATGAATTACTAGTCACCTATCTTAAAAATTGGAGTTCGAAGCATTTATGTAACACAACGCTCATTTATGTTAGGTAAATCTTAATATATGTATATAATTCTCGTGTCAAAATGTTTTTCCTCAATGGACTCCTAAACCACTTAACCGATTATAATAAAATTCGCACACCAGGTGCAGTTCGATCCAACTTGAGAGATAGCATAGTTTAAATCTCAAGTTATAGTCGCAATTTCTTCTAACCACGCGGACGAAGTCGCGGGCAACAGCCAGTATGCCTATATATTTTAAACAAACGAATGGGTCCATTGCAGTGAAGGGTGGGTTAATCAAGGTCCAATATAACTTTGAAATTCGAAAGTACGACTGAGTAGCCCAATTCGATTATTTTTCAATTAAATATAAAAGCAATATTTTATTAATTTATTAAATAAATTTTAAAAAAAATCGCTAACTCAATACTTAAATAAGTTAAATACATACCAATAATATTAAATGCAAACATAGAACGCTTGAAAGTTATTTTCACACTTTTTAGTTTCGCTTTAAAAGGGTCCCATTGTCGGATACAAAAGATGATCCAGTTATAGCCTTTGCTTTGTCACTGGCCAAAAACAGTACCAAATCAGCGATTTCATCAGGCTCTGATATCCTGCCAAGTGCCGTCATTGCCCCAAACTTGTTCAATTCTTCTTCACCAACAGTTTGGAATCCATCAGTTCGTACGGGCCCAGGATTCACAGTATTCACTCTTACACCCTTGGTAGCTAGGTCCAATGCTATAGCCCTGGAAAAATTGTCTAAGCCTGCTTTTGATGCACAGTAAGCGAAGTATCCTGTTGATAGAGGCGCAAACGATCCGATACTAGAAATATTGATGATGTTACCTTTATTTTTAGTCAGGTATGGAACTGCCAGATGCGTTAAGAAGACCACTGAACGTAGATTAGTAGCAATGACGCGCTCGTAAACCTCCATCGCATTCTCATCCCAGATATCAGCTGTTTCAGCAATACCTGCATTGTTGATCAGTATATCTATTCCCCAATGACCCGACCATGTAATGGCGACACGCATCATTTTTACGACGTCATTGTCTTTAGTTACATCAGCAATGAGCATTAAGACTTTTGCTCCATTTCGTTGACATTTTGCTTCAACTTCTTTTAGTTTCGTTTCGTTTCGACCTACAATGATCACGGAGGCTCCTTCTTCCGCGAATTTTGAAGCTATAGCGGCTCCAATCCCTGAACTGGCTCCCGTAACTAATACCACTTTGTTTTTAAAGCTCATTGTTGTAAGTTTACTGAATAAGTGATTGCATATAGTATGATTATTTCAATTTATATACTCTTTAGCGTCCCTACTATCAAGTGGGAGTATAAATAATTACTTATCTGGAGAGCAAAGTCGAGATAAAATGTGTGAAATGATAAGAATTAGAATTGCGTTAGTGTCAATGTTAAGCACTATGAAGCACTGTTTATCTGTCTGTATAGTACTTAACGCACAAATAAACATGCTGATGAATAACTTTTCAAGCATTTTACACGAATATAAAAAAAAATCTAATCTTAGGTTACAAATAAATTTTGATTGTTGCTTATCCTCGATCTTTACTTTTTTAGGATTTTTAAACGTAGGCGTAGCAACAATAGAAATACATTATCAGTATCACCTTTGAAAATTTAAGTACTTGTTAACAGACTGACAGCGGTGTATCTATCAGTAATAGAGTTCCCATTTTGCACTTGGATAACTTGGGAACCCTAAGAACGAAAAAACTTGCCGTCGTGCTAATACCTTATTTTAATTAGATATCAATTGGTTTATGGGTGTAGTACTGTAGTACCTAATTTTTAAGAAGCTGTTTCCCCTCGCAAGAGACTATCGTTAAGCAATGATTCACTGCAAACACGTTGTTATGAACAAAATATCACAGACTATAAGAAGGGTAGGACCAACATGCCTTTGTAATTATACCTTAGACAACATTTTTGCAACTAGGCCAATTCTTTCTTCATGACGTTTGCCAAAAAACGTGGTACCTTGAGACTTACAGACCAGGTTACCTTCTTCTATACTAATATTATAAAGCGAAAATATTTGATTGTTTGTTTGACACGAATAGGCTCCAAAACTACTGGTTCGATTTAAAAAAATCTATCTCTGTTGAGAAGCTACATTATCCCCGCTGAACATAGGCTATAATTTATTTCAAAAACATTAGGGTTCCGTAAGAAAATTGCGATATTGTAACCCAAGGTGTCATCAACTTATATCTTCCAACCACGCGGACAAAGTCGCGAGCAACTGCTAGCTTATAAAATAGATAATTGTAGTTCATTTATTTGTTGCAAGTGCAGATGTAACAAGAAACATGTGCAACATTTACAAAATATAGCTAATTATATTATATATTATTATATTTATGAAATTGAAAGAAAAAATTCGGAGAGACACAGAAATGGTGAGTACTATTTGTACGATTCTGAACCAAAACTATCTTGAGTATTCTCTCGAAAGAACACTTCATCATATCATGTTCAGTATCTGAAGACTTCCTGGTTTTTGTTTATTTACGGTTAAAATTAACAACTCAAACTCAAAGGAGTATTTACCTGTGCTGCCATCTGGTAAAACGGAAAATTTGTGATCGATTCAGGATAATATCTTCAAAATGATCGCAGTAAAAATGGAAAAGCCGATAGCGTACTACCAAAAAGCCGATAGGTGGGCGCCCCGAACACTAATAATCTACGAGCGCTAAAAGTGTTGCACTGGCAAGTGTAGGTAAGTCACACCCCGGGCTAAAAAGGAAGTTCATCATCTTTTTGTAATTTTAGCCGTGATTATGGAAACATCGTCTATATTTATCAGATGAGATGACAAATTATTAAAAAAGCATTTCGCATCAATTATTTAATGGGGGTGTCAATGTACTTTTGAAGCAACCAGTATCTGAGGATTCTAAGGTTTTGTATGGCTTTATGAAAATGTGCCTGAGATAGAGGAGTGAAAGAACGGGGAACTATGTATAAATGAAGTAGTTAAAATTAAAGCACCCATGGGGCTGGCATAGTCACCTTGAGTGTACTGAAGCCTCGTCTAGAATAGATTTAAAAAAAAAAACAGTAGTTAGGGGTTACAGGGTTTGTCCTTTTTCAACTCGATTGTCGATATATCACTAAAAACACCCCAAGTCCCTACAACTGCCTAAGCCAGAGCCACGGGATCGCTCGCGCAAGCTCTGCGCGAGTGTTGCTGGCATTTGTCCTGTTGAATTCCTTCTAGGTTAGTTGTGAAAAGCCCATCCCTCACTCCTCGAAAGAAAGGACGAGTCCTTCTTCTTGGCCAATCAGCTGATCGGGTCACAGGGTGCCCTTATTACCACCTGCAGGCCAGACCTTACCTTAGTTGAAGTCGATACAGCGTTTGTCCTGAAGAGGTGGTATGCACCAGGCTGTGATGGTTGTTTCAGAAAAACTATATTGGACAGCCGACAGTGTTGTCTACATTGCACTCAGCATCAGAGGAAGGATTTCGAATGACAAGGTTTATACATAAATTTATAACAATATATTTATTACCAGTCATAAAAATTAAAATGTTTTGTATATTATAAATTGAGAGAGGTTTAACATATATTTGAATACTTTTCCAGTTATCTTTAAGATGTTTGTAAATGTTCAAACTTATCCCTATTTTTTGTTTTAATCACAAAGTTTGTGAATGATTCAAAACACATTTGCGGTATTTAGTTAATAGGGTTCAAAATTGCCAACAATAAAAACATTCAATACATGGTTGTAAATAGTAGGTGCTATTGTTGAAACTTAACCAACAATTTATTATTATACTATTGCTAATTGGTACAAAACATTCGCGTTTTTAACACAGCAGTTCTATAAAATGTATGAGATTCATTTAAATATAATATCTTATTGTTTTTTTAATTAACACATTTCGTTTGGACGGATATTAGTCTTAGAATTTTTCTTACATTATAGATTCAAGAACACTATTCATACTTATTATTTATAATTTTCATATTTGACAGTGATTTGCCGTACAGTACATATTATCACTTGTTTTTTTTTAATTACTCGTTACATATTGCAGTTATAACAGAACTTGCTTGAGACAAGAGCCAGTGTGTAATGAAGTTGAGAGTTAGAGCAAACAAGGTTTTTCATGGTTTTTCTATTATTTGACCAAGTGGGTCATGTTTTTCAAGGAAACAATGTACTAGTTTTACTTTTTAATAAACAGGATTAAGCAGACTTTTGTTATATTAGTGATATACTCAGATGTGTTGTCAGCTTAGTGTGATGAATCCATAATGCAAGTACAAAGTTATTATTAAGGCACATTATTACAAATACTTAAACTAAAGAAGCTTATGTAACCAAAGCACAGTCCCTATAGTGCATAACATAAGTGTTACAGAAGAGGTAATGTACGTTGAACTGTTACATTCATCCGCTGAACAGTAGCACTCCTCCCAGTACACCCCGTTCTCATACACGCCCCAGTTACAAACACCAGTGACTCCTGTCTCTGCAACTGATGCACACCTCCTGATCACTTGACGCCATCTCCCATCCCCTGAAGTACGCCAACAAAACAAATCAGTATTTGTACCAAAAAGGTTTTAGTACTGCAATAAAATGTCTATTCTGTTTTGTTATTTATCATTTCAAACATAGAAAAACTCTTGATCTTTTAGGATTACAATTTGAAAATACGCACTTAAGGATGATAACAGATTACTTACAAATAAATCCTTTAGGACCCTGTTGTGTCAGCTTCATACAAAACGATCCTGGCATGTGAGACTCATCACTAAAACATTCCACAGCTATGTGGCTTTCTTTATTGAACTTTTTATAGGCGCCGCAGTTGTCTTCACCTTTATTATCCTGTGATGATGCACACTGATAACATCTTACACAGAATACTGTAAGAAAATTCAAACAATGTTTCAGTACCTTGCAGAAAACATTAAGAAAGCTGTATTAAATTAATTAAATGCACGATATTTACCAGTGGGTAAGATACACAGAAGTGTGACTGTTGCTAGTTTTAATAACATTTTAGTATTATTCAGTCATGAAAAACAAACTTCATAAAAATAACGTACTGCAATGTACACACCCAACCCAAAGTTTGTTTCACTTTGCTTAGTGTTGTGACAGTAACTGCCGGTTGACCGATTAACCGGTAATATTCGAAATTTTATCGAATGCTGCTTTGGTGGAGTAAGAATCGGATCATGAAAATTGATAAAGATTTGAGTTTAATGCAAGCAATTTAAAATTAAATGAAAAATTAGGCAAAAAATGCCATGAGTAAAAATTAATGAAGTAAGTGAACTTTTTAGAAAAGTTTTAATAGGTATATAAATATAAAAATAAGTATACAGAATAGTAAATGACACCACAAATTGATTGCTTCATTGTTATTAAAATACTCTGCATATTATTTATATCGACTTTTTAAAAACATTGATATTTTAATTATGATTTGACAAGAAATAGAAGCGTAAAACCGAAAATGAGCTTAACGTAAATTGGAACTTGTAAAAGTTAACTTCATTCAAGTACTTCAACTTTGTTGATTTGTGTTGTAAACTTGTTTGTAACTGAAATTCGTAGGTTCTTTAATCTATTAAAGGCTAAAAGTATAACTGTTTCATAAAACATCTTCAAAATGAGTGTTACTATAAAGGTCTTGGTGTCCATTTTTTTGGTTTTAAATATTGTGCCTTACGGTAATTATTAATTTCATTGATAAACTAGGGTCACGCCCAAGCATGGAGTTTAAAACAGTTGTTGTTTTTAGTTTTCAGTATCAAATGTTGGAATTGCCGATCAAGCAATGACCCTAAATGCGCGGACCCCTTCGACAACAGCACAGTGCCAATAACTGATTGTAAACAAGAAAGGGGGCTGTCGCATCTTCCCGGTGTGCGCCCTTCCATGTGCCGAAAAATCAGACAAAAAGGTTGGTTGACTTGCTTTGTTTTCGACCTATTAAAGCAAATAAAATAAAATAAAATTTGAACAAATTCGATGAAATTTGGAACAACGTATTTTTTAAGTTTGTATAATTATTAATTTCGTTTTAAATACTAATAGTGAAAAAATAACCATTCAAATGTTATTACATCAGATACAGAAGAAAAAATGAACCTGTTCGTTAAACAAGTTAATTACAACACAGGTTCAAGTCATTAATTTTTTGTTTCTATCATAATAACTGTTAAATAAAACCGGGCTTTATTTACGGTCTTTTTTCTAAAAAAAGATTTCTAATTTTTCAGTGAATGGGGAATGGCGTTATTTCCGTGACTGCGCTTACCTAGGTGAGGTAGGAATCCAAGGTGATGAACGATTCTGCCTTATGAGAACTGGAACCTACAATATTTTCATAGAATATTGCACATGTAACAGCAAGGACGGATGCAACTCATCAACAATGTTTAGTCCATTACCATTCTCCGCCTTCTTATTGACTGCTGTTGTCCTCAAGTGGTTGTCATAATACTAATGATTAGATTATAATACAAGTCTGCATTTATTTGGTACCTTGAAGCATGAAAGTGTGAAAAAAATAGATCTGAAGAGTTCTCATGAAATTAACCAATTTATATTTCTGGTTTACTCAATTGTTTCTACTCTGCCTCTGGTAACTGTTTAAATAAAGTAGGTATTTGCTTTGCATTTAAAATAGAATCTTAAAAGAAAATGTAGGTTAGCAGGATATCAGCTTGTTTAGATCATGTTAAATGTAAAATCAGTTCTTTTTGTACAATTGCCGAAATATTTTACAGTAGGCTCTTAGTATAATAGAATTGCCTGAGGTATAATCATTTACCATCTTGTTTCTGTAGGTTTTATACTGATAATGGCCACAAATTGTTATTAAGTATGTAATTTTGGGGTGTAATAATATTATATCTCAAGTTTTTTTTTAAAAGGCCTTTTATGAAGTATACTTATGTTTATGTTTAAAGGGTCATTCAAGAGTTGTGAACTGACTGAACATTTTTTTATTAAGTTTGTCCCTCTTGCAGCTAGATAATTATGTGCTTTTAAAAGTTCTTTTCTTTGGCATTTTAAGTTTAAAGTATGAAACGCTGTTCTGTATGAACATATTTGTTGAATAATCAGTAATTATCTGTAACACAAATACTCATACAGTAATGGTGTCATTTGGATAATTATCTATTCTTGACCTTTTGTTAACTCCAAAACACTTTACAAACAGGAATTCGTACTCAATGATAATAATGATTAGGTACTTTATGCCCTGTACTATTTTCAATATAAAAGAAAAACATTTTACAATCAGTAACAAAACAAATATAATCATTGTTTAAAGATTTTAAAATTTGTACCATTTCTATTACTGTATGCCTTCTGTAAATATCACATGCCTTTAATCTTTTGGAGGGTTTGAATCTCATACGTAATTTATATGCTTTGACACGAATATATAAATATGTCACAAAATTGTGGCATCTAATTTACATTGCCTTAACTTTTCAATGTATTGTAAATTCTGTACCATATTTTTTAAGATTTATATTTTAGTTTTTGCTTTTTTTTTTGACGAAACCAATAGGTTCCGGTAACTTTTAATACCTGCCTACATAAGACATAGGACCTAATTAACAATTCAAATGTACCTACATGATCACAAGTTAGAAAATAAAGTTGTGTATACATTTAATTTGCTAATATGTTGGTATTTTACAAAATGTATATCCAACAACTCAGTGTGTAGTGCCTTGAATACTTTAATAGTATAGTTATATGTAAGACTGAATGCCGTCCCTGTAAATCTTCAATTTTTATAATGTTGACACAAATAAATGATTTTTTAATGAAACTCTTATTATATTTTCTTAACTATAGCACTTGATTAACCACATGTCGAATGGGATTAGCCGAATGTACCAACTTAGTTATAAATTTAGTCTCGTCAGTTTCCGTAATTGCTATTAAGATTTGTCTTTTTAGCATTGGTATAGACATATGATTATTGGTGTAAAGTAAATAAATATTAGGCAACGAACCGGTCGCGCTGGAGAAATTATGGAGAGGCCTATGTTCAACAGTGGACTGCTATAGGCTGAGATGATGATGATGATGATGATGATGAAATAAATATTGAGAATAAATAAATCTTTAAGATGATACATCTGGGGGCATGGCCGTGTCCCATCCTTTTCTCGAAGCAATTCCGACATATTTTGGACCCCCTGTAACTTCGTTGTGGATAAAACTAGAAGACTGAAATTTTCAGTAACCATGCAAGCATTGTAAAGACACGTATATTTCAAATTTCATTCAATGTGAACCAGTATTTTAAGAATTATAACGGGTCAAGTTTCTAATTTTGTCACTCACTGACTGACTCACCGATCATCAAAAGTTTAAGGCACTTCTAGCAGTCCTAGAAGCTTCAAATTTGGAATATAAGTAGTGTTTGGTGTATAAATCAAGGAAAAACTAAAAAATCTAGAAAAGACCGTAAAGATTAAGCCCATACAGCCAATATTGGCTTTACTCGTAACGATGTTTTCTTTACGGCAGTTATTATTATTGCGTGCGAAGACGAAGGTTTCAGCTAGTCCCTTATAAATATAGGCGAATAAGTATAGGTACCGAAAAGGAAAAAAGTAGAACTGTCTACAAAATACAAAAAGAAATGAGATCCCATCAAAAACAATACTTGTCAGAAAAACCAAGTCTCGCAACTCAGTTGTTCTGCGGTAAAAAGTTGTTAGATCCATGTAATACCAAGTCGGTTATTAATTTATTCAGTCTCTCCTTAAGTAACTTTTTGTCTTAATACGTCCAGTCTCTAAAACCACGATCGTGGTCCATAACAATTGAAAATCAATTTTATTGTGTCTGGAATCTCCGTACTCGAAGCATTAAGTTGTTACGTAATAATTAACATCTTATAGTGACGTATATCAATATTAAAATTCTTGAATGTTTTATATAAACATATCGAGACTTGGCCATCGCCTGAAAACATTTGTGTAAGTTCTGTCGCCTGAAAACATATGCCTCCCCATCTGCATCTTTGCATGCCATCGACATCTTTTTTCGAATGCTCGCATCCAGCTCCATCCTGCCAGCCATTGACCGATGTAGATTTTATAATAATTTTTATTTTCCATTTGTAGCCTATATAATATTTAGTCAAAATATGGTCTATCAAAAGGTTCACCGTATAACGTTCTGGGCTGAAAGGAGGTAGGTATTGCAATAATGTAGGATCAGACAAATAAAACTTATTTTTACGATAAAGTTTATTAAACAACGTTAGCATTTATTTCATGGTGCTTTACAGGTTTAGAGATTCTATGCTGTCAATTTAAATGCTCATTTTCTACATCACCTTAATTAAACACTAAAGGCACTTATCGGAATTAGTGCAAACGTTAAATTGCAAAACAAAACAGACAATTGTGAGGTTTTATGCACTTATTTATTATTAACTTAACAATAAAAATTAAAAAGACATGGTAAGTTACAGGCGAACGTAAAATATTTACAGATAGAGAAACTCCTTAACCAGCAAGTGAGAACAAAACTAAAAATTAATGTTAAAATTTTAAACTTAGAACCGATTCGAATCGATAGCAATGATAGCCTTTTTTAAAGATCTTCGTTGTGTTGCCACAAATCAGTGCCTCAATAATACTCTTCTGTGGCAACACACCAACTTGAGTTTTGCAATTTATATAAAATTACTTTGTTAAACATACATAAATAATCCAATATTAGAATAATTAAAGACAATTTACAACCATTCGATGTGAAAACTTTGTTTAAATATTAAAGTAAATATTGCGGTGGGCCTGTCTGGTTCTGTGACCTAGGTACACTGTTTGGGAAATATCTCGGCATGGTCCCACGGTAGACAATAAAAATATAATGTATATTTGTACTATGTATTGCGTTTTTATTTCTGTCTTTTACTTGAACAGCAGGAGGGCTAGAGGTGCGGCAAGGAGGGCAATAGTTTTGCCGATAGTGGCGGCACCATTGCAC